>NW_009260760.1:560682-585237 GCF_000687185.1 Egretta garzetta
TGAAGCAAAGTGCTGGCCTGGTAAAATTGAAAATGCATATATTTTAGTTGCTGAATTAGTACCTAACATGACTGATGTGCTCACAAGTAGCCCCTTGGTGAGTGAATTTGCCCTGTTGCATTGTCGTGCCTGGTTTTTTCCTCCTTTTGTACACAATCTAAAATCTTGATAAGCATTTGTCACTGGTAAACTATATTTTTATCTTTAGCAGGATACCATTATGAGAAGCTTTGACTGAATTAAATAGTATAGTTCTTCCGCATGTTCTTCCTTAAAAGGTTTTTCTTATGCAAGCAAATTCTGTTTTCCTTTAAGTTGATGGTGAGAAATATTGTCTCTGAATTTCTTACCATCACTGCAGTATGAAATAATCCAGTAGATGCCAAAACCAAAACCAAACCTCTAAAAATCCTCAGGCATCATGATTTATATGGAATACTATACCTCTAAAGAAAATAATTGCTCTCACCAGTATTAATGAACAGATAATTAACATGATAAAATACATGGGGCATATAAAAGTGCAGCAATATCTTATTTTTAACTACCATATAGACCTTAAGTGCTGCTATAACACAACCATTACATTCCAGATCTTTAATTTTCATACTTTGCTTTTTTCATTCTCTGTCTTGACCAGTGCTAATGCTTAGTAGACAACACAGAATAAGCAGGCATTTTAGGATGTTTTCTGAAAAAAGAAACCCCACTATTCAAAGAATAGGATTTTTAAAACCAAACTTATCTTGGAAAACACAAGAAAAAGGGACATGCTAAATGTAGCACATAAACTGATGCCCACAGTCTGGAAAACAAGTTTGCTACTGCCTTGGGACACATAATTTTTAGAAATAATGGACCATTTGGCAGTTCTGCACATGTCACCAAGCATGCTTGGAAACACCATGGGCTTTGCTTTATTAATATACATGGTTTGAAATAAATTCCCTCTGAAATGCTAGAGGAATCTTCAAATCTACTAATTCATATGACCTTTCTTTATTTAAGACAGCCTTTATACTTAGGCTCTACTGTACTCTCAAAAAAGACAGATATTAACCAGTCTACTGTTTTTCATCTCCAGTCTATGGCAGAAATCAGTTCTGTGTGATGGATTGCAGTGCATAGATGGGAAAGCTAGCAATGAGCACTTACTTGGGGTGCTGCTTCATTCCAATTAGAAGAAAGATAAAAGGAAAACAGATCCTTGATTTTGATTCTGTGAACCACTTCAAACTGAGCTTAGCAGACCTTCTCACCTCAAGGTATCTGTTTCTAACAGGATAGCATGCGCTGCCTTTTCCAGAAGGGTTCTTGATAAGAACCTGAACAGCAGCAGTGGCAGTGGAGAGTTCAGAGACTCTTTCCACAGTGCTTCAGTCAATTCAGTCCTAGGATTCCTAAAGGTGAACATAATCGGTACAGGCAAAACAAGTACTTAGGGAACAGAAAACTCTGCTTCCCAATTCCAGCCATATCCATGGTGCCGTAAAGCGGGTAAGAGAGCATATCCCTTCTCATAATTTTGAGGGGCTTTAGCCCTGCAGAGTCCTGTCATTCCATGAGTACAATCACTGCCGTTGTGCTCGACCCTGTGCAGAGACTGAATGACTGAAGAAGGTGCCCTTCTGCCCTTGTGTATCTCTGCAAAGACACAAACACAATTTAGCTTTTAGTCCCCCAACTGAGCTGATCCTTGTTATTCAAAAGCATCTTTTCTTTTGTCCCTAAGTTAATTGGAGGAGAAGGACTTGAACAGCCCCTTTTTTGCCCTTCAGGACAGAAACTTCAATAGAATGTTTGGGTTGGCCAAAGGCCTGCTCAGAATGCACGTAGCTATGCTTTTTGTTGTGAAATCTACTAATAAGTTACACCCATGTGTTTTTTCTTTGTCAGTTAATTGATATGTTGCTACAGAGTAGGAAAATGGAGAAGTGAGATAAAAATAAACAAGTATGGACAAGGTGAGAAGGAACACTGGATTTTCCTAGCATTGAGAAGATGAGAAAAGGGGATATTCAATTAAAAAAAAATCTGGTTTTTAAAATTAGATAATCGTTGTTTTCCCCCCTCCCCCTTTCTTCCCACCTTCCTTCTCTTCCGTGAAGAGAAAGTCATGATTTTGATTTTATTTTTTAATCCACACTGACTATTTCTATACCGGTAAATTATAAATGACTGTTCTCTGGCATGTGGTGCAGACTGGCCCACATCCATGCTATGAAACTCTCTGACTGTCCAAAGGGTGTTTGTGTTCATCCTACCTATAGGGAAAGGTCTTTGTGAATTGTTTGGAACTGCTCTAGCTGGGAAAAGTCAGGAGTGTGCCAGGGACTCTTTTAACGATTTAATAGTGTAGATAATAAAATTCCAGTGCCTGGAAGCGCTTCCCTGGCACTCTTAAATCTACTAGTCTAGACACAGCCACTGTGGTCAAAATCTGCTTCCCTTATTCACATAAATAGCTCCAGTGAAGTCAGCTGTGAGATTGGCTATAAAACAAGAATTCTATTTTGCAAATGATTTCAAGAATTTGACCTTCATTCTACGTTGGGGAAAAAGAAAACAACCCACAAACTTGAGCTTTCAAATTTTAAAAATTAAACAACGCAGTTGAGAGCTGTCCAAATCACCAAGTGGCCAATATGTTCATCTAGAATGTAGGGGCTCATGTTGAAATCTCTATCTTCTCTTAAGCGAGAAAGGCCTGTCATATTTCTGATGAGTTTGGGAATCCAATATATCAGGAATCCTGGCTCTCCAGATTGTTTTCTTTCTTAGATTAGCAAGAAAGCTTACCCTTAAGCTGAGGAAATTCCAATACTGAAAAATTTTTACTATGTAAAAAGTGTTTTGGTACAGATACCCTGGTAATTTTCATCCCAGAGCTCACAGGAGTTCAGGCGGGTCATGAATTTTCTCACACAACAGTTTTTTCTTTTATAAGTAAGGTTAACTTGGAATCATAGACTCATAGAAAGTGTTGGGTTGGAAGGGACCTTTAGAGGTCATCTAGTCCAACCCCCCCTGCAGTGAGCAGGGACACCTTAACTAGATCAGGTTGCTCAGAGCCCTGTCCAACCTGAACATGAATTTTTCTAAGGCAAGACGTGCAAAAATATACCAACTTTGACAGTATTATTTTAGAAAAAATACAGTGAAGCATTTGATGGTTTTTTAGAAAATAAAATACTGAGCCCTTGTTTTGAAAGCTTTTTTTTATTTGACTTTCATACTGTAGAAGCGAATTAGAAGAGAAAAATATAAATTGAATACAATTGGGTTTTGAGGCATTTCTGAATATTTTATTTTGATTCTTGCTTGAAATATCAGTATTTGTGGTTTATAACTTTTATCCCCAAATAAAAAAATACAATCTATCCCAGCTATAATAAAGCCCTTTTTACTGGTAATATAGGCTTTGGGTATAAAGCTAAGTCTCTGGAAAAATCTGAGTGAAGGAAAGTTTGTAGCAATTCTCAGAAAAATATTCTGAGTTGGATTCAACTCATCAGGCATGCATTTTCATTATGGTTTTCCATGTGTAATGACAGATTCATATTTATATAGTTCAGTTGTTTGTTATGATGCCTCTCCATACAAAGAAGAAAGAAGTATGCCATGACTGTAATACTTTGAAAAAAAGGCTTAATATTTAATTGAAGAAATACCTTTCAATATAATGTTATTTGTGTAAAATGAGTTTAAATGGCATGGCCTGCACACGATGGACCATATATTCACGTTAATTTGAGCTACTTTCACACATAGGCTCTTGGGCTGATGCAGACTCATACGAAAGCCTCATAGACACAAACCCCATACAATTCATCCACAGTCACATGTTAAACTCGTATTTTGCTTCATCAACCACATCAGCCTTATCTTTTTGCATCTTTTTGGATCTTACGGTATTAACTGTAAGCTAATGCACATCCCTGTGCACCTTGCATCAAGCTGTTGCTGATCATACTGCTAAAGCATTCAGAATATGACCTATACAGTCCTGATGGTATTGATGTACATGCCATGGCTGGATTCAGTAAATACTTACTGGGAGGCTGTGTGACAGAACTCATTGCAGGATGGGTCACTCTCCATAGGAACGGAACCCCCTGCCTCAGGATAACCATAGGCAGTATGTCTACCAAATGCACTAAATAGTCAAAGGATTTACAGCATGTGATGGAGGAAAGATAAGATGAATCCCTTGAGCAGAAAGGTCAGAAAAGGGACTGCTGTGTTTCAAGCTATTCTCTTGCCTGATGCAGAGAGAAGAGGGGAAGGGAACCTTGACTGTTAACAGGGTTGTGTGATATTCATTCCCTGGGCAAAGACCTGACTGGTGGGCACCCACAAATCCCCCATTAATACACAGGTCAGCTGATTCTCTGCAGCCTTCCTAGGACTCGGGCATTTTATTGCCACCTGCCTCCAAAGAGAGAGGATGTGAAAGACTTTTAGAGCAATAACTGAGCGAGGGCTACCCCCAGCAACCCCCAGCATTGGAGAGTGGATCATGACATTGCTGTGGCCACACAGAGGCCACATCATGCTCTTTGGAGACAGACAGGGGCAGAACCAAAACCAAGTCTAAAATAAGAAATATCAAGGGCTTTTTCTGCTTCAGCTCCTTTTCTTATCTTTTATGTATGTGATTTTAAACTCACATCCTTGCTCTGTAATGTCATCCTCTCTATTTCACAACATTTGAGGTAAAGATACAAACGATTCAGAGGAAAATACCCTCTGAACCCTAAAATGATTGTCACTGGTTACTATAGACTAAAGACAGTTCATGAGTTCAGATTTTTGTATCTGTAATGATCTCAGTTAACAAAATACGTTGAGCAAACTGGTAATCTATTTCAATTCTAGTACAGGACTTCCAGAATAAAAATGCAGGTTGGATTGAAAAAATGTCAATCATATTTGGAGAAGGCTTAAAGGCTTATGTTTTCTTTATTATTTGATATGAAAATACTTAGAAATCCAAATACTACTGTGAAATTGAAGTACTTTGGAAGGAAGTACCCATCATTAAAAACAAATAGAAAAGCTGAAATATCGAGGTTACATTGTATATAGCCCAGTTATAATGAATGCACAGTGTCTTAACACAACAGCATCCTAACCTTTTGATTTTCTTATTTCACAAATGAAGATGTATTATAACATCTGGAACTGGTATATTGATTGATTCATATTCGCCATCTGTAGGAATGATTATATACAGCTATAATAAGTATCAGAACTCTTTTTACTTTTTCATAATACAGCTATCCACCTCCTCTTTTCAGGTATATTTTAATATTTAGGATATATGAGATCAGGTACTCTCAAGTACTCAGCTTCAGTCTACTGCAATTCAATAATGTTTGACTAAATTTACACCATGATAATTGGAAACAGAATTAGATTGTCTTACTACACAATTATATACTTTTCCCTCAAACGTATGAATGGTAAGGAAATCAAACAAAGGTCTCTTTCAGATTTTATTAGCAAACATGAGCTGTCCGGCTTGCTCTTCATCTCTCATTCAAATTCACATTTATTTCTTATATATCTTTATTAATTCTTATTTATTCCCTTAGATCAGAATGAATAATTTTTATTGTCAGTGTCACTAAAGGCATATTTAAACTAGGTGTTCATTTTTGGTTCAACAGTAGGTTTTGGAATGTCTGAGAAGGTTGATGTCCTGGCAAACTTGTTGATCATTCGTTTTCAGACTGATATATTTTTAATTAGTAAAATTGAAAAGGGCCACTTGAGACATGTTTTATGATACATATATGTTTCCAAGTCAAATATTCTGATTTGGGGATGTGGATCTCAAGAACTTCAATCTGAAGTTAATCTTTGTAAATCAGGCTAGAGTGGATTAAAATGCAAGAAAGGAAAACCCTTACTACAGGTTAATGAAATGGACTGGATCTAATCCAAAAGAAACTAAGTGATTATAAATTGAAGATTACTACAGAATAAGTCCTCTGTAATCCTTCTATAGTTGACATTGGATGTGTGACTTTCTAAAGACAGGTCTATTAGAGTTTAATTCATTCAGTGATTTTTTTTTTTTATTTTCTAGAGCATTGGACTGCCTTATGTAACTAGTTCACAGCAGTTTTTATAGGATTTAAAAAATCCTTTTCCACTTTGAGTATAACTCATAGAGAAATCTGTGCCTTGATTATTATTAACAAGAGGGTCAAGTATTTTTTTGTTTATTTTTAAAAACAAATTTCTTTTCCTGCATCTCTCCCTGCATTTCTTTTCCTGACCAAGTTAAAAGAATAAGCGACTAGAACTAAATCTTTTGCATGTCTAGCTTTGATTTTCAATAACCATTCCAAAAAAACCCCAGGTTGTGTGGGTTGAATGGGATGCTTTTGGCCATGTTTGCTGCAGGACACACTGCTGGCCTCTGCTCAGCTTGCTGTCCCCCAGATCCCCATGTTTTTTCCACAGACTTGCTCTCCAGCCTGCTGAATGGCAGTAAATCTAGTCCATCACTCATCCAGATTTCAGAGAAAATAAATCTTTGATTCATTAATGGTACTCTCATCAAATTTTATTGGATGAAGAGAAGCTTTTAATAATGCAAGAAAAAACTAGCATTCATTAAAGAAGAGGATAAGAAAGAGTAATAGGAGTGTTTGTAAAACACCAGTATGACAGGGCCAGATCTCATTCTTAACATATCAGTACAATTCCACTGATTGCATTGAAGATAAAGTCCGACTGATTAACAGCCAGAACTCCCTTTCAACTATAATTGTGTATTTTAAAGGTTCATATAAATTAATGTAAATGGTTGCACTAACAGAAAAGTCAGCAACATGATTTTAGACAAAAAAAGTCTACTTTTCATAATAATGCACATAGAAATAATGGTAAATCTAGAAAATTACAACTGAGAAGAAATTTAAATGTTACAATTCTTCTCACTGTAATTAAGATGTAGAAACACAACAAAGCACACAGGATTCAGATTAAGATCTTGATTCTATTCTTATTTCTTTAACCATCTGTAATATTCCAGGCAAGATCCTAAACTATTTTCTGCTCTAGTTTCTCCACCTAATAATTAAGTTCCATTATTTTTGCAAGCTGCTTTGTGATTAGCAGCATATATGTGTATCACATATATGTATACACATATAAAGTGTGTCATATTAATCTCTATTACTTTCCGCTTCTGTTGCAATATATGGTCTTTTTACTAAAGAGGTGGTTTTCTTATAAAAGTTAGATTTTAATCCACACAGAGCATTGCCTATGATCTGGACAGCATATATTGCAACACAGCATTGTTGGCAATTTGCATTAAGTAGTAATACAATTTGACCTGCACCAGCATACGTTAGACTTAACATCTGTTTTCTCAACCATTTGGAGCATTTGCAGAATATATCCTGCTGGATGTCCAGAAACTTTACACCCTGTGCTCCAGAAATTCTATAGCCTTTTCACAGATGCAAGGAAGAAGAAAGAAGACACTGATGTAAAGTTAAGTTAAATCGTGTCTTTCTTTTGTCTGAGCAAAGATTTTATATATGAGGAATGCAGAATGTAAACTCATCTTCTAATAAAATAGTAATCCTGAGTCCACTAATGTCCATAACACTCTGAAGATGAAACATTCCCTTTTTTAATCCAGTGAAGTTTCTGGCTCTTTCCAGATTGCTTAATGAGGGTCAGTCTTCCACAGTAATCAAACATGCTTTGTATCATCACAAGAAATATTTCCTTCTGGTGTTATAAGGGGCTGGGACTATTCTGAAGGGCAAGCAGGAGGAATTTAATCTCACCAGTGTTCTTTACATGGAGTCTCTCTGGGCAAAGACATAACTAACTTCCTGTACATCAGTAAGCTCAGTGACACAATACAGCAAGCATTTTAAATCTCCAGGGCAACAGTCCTTGTGATGGATGACTCGTACACAACTAGTTAGCCCCTGAGCAATCAAGTGAAATAAACTTTAAAATGACAGTGGATATAGTCTTCTCCGTTAGAAGCTCTCACACCTGCAATTGACTTAACGACACCTAAGTTCAAGGACTTAAGGATTTTTTGTGTGTAATCTGGATCACCCCAGAGTTTCAGTGTGTCACCTCTGATCGCTGTCCCCAGTAAATTCCATGGGTTAGTCCTGGCCAGAAGCCACACCCCACCATGCTAAAATGGCTGGAGAAGCACGTCCTGCATCAACACTAGCTTTGTTGTGTTTTACAGATCATTCTCCCTTAGCAGCAGTACTGCTGTGGCATCCACAGTCATCTGAAAGCACTGAACAAAATCCTGTCATCTGCATGACCGAACGTGTATGGGTATTACTGTACCACTTACTCGGTTATCATGTGTCCTTCATTACATCTTACAATATTTAAAAAATGTCTCTTACAAAATGCTTCTTCATTTGATATAATTTATTACAATTTCTTTTGTATTTTGTATGCTTTTAGTCTGTTTTACAGAGTATGAAAACAAATCTCATTGCCTGAAGTTTATACCAACATAACCCAAGAGAAGGCTTGTCCTATTTTATTTGGTAATCCCTATTGCTTCTTAGAAGTGTGAATCCCAAAGCTGCTGCACTGGAAAGGTAGAAAAGATGATTCCCTCTGATCACATCACATACCTGATCTCTAAAGATATAGTCCTTGGGACTATCAGTTTGAAAAAGTCTTTAAAATGGGTCAATCTGTTTTGCATGTTTATGTTTTTCTCTCATCACTCCACAGCCATCAACAAACTTAAGTATCCCAGAGTAAATTCCAGGAAATGGAATCTTGTTCTAAAATTTTTTTTCTCCTTTTTTATACATGAAATTTCCCTTAATACTTAACTTCTTATCTTGAGCATCTACAGGATAGAACTGTTCTTAAGAACTATGGACAATGTAAAAGTGAACAAAGGAACTGTTTTTCCTCCACGATTCTTAAAAAAAGGCTATCGACCTTATTAATTGTTTGGGATGAATCTTAACATAACTCAGAGGGTTGTGAAATGGTCAGAAGCTCTCTCTTTACCTAGCAAGGCTAATCTTCAAAGAATTGGTAAAGTGCCTCCATAGCCTTTTGTTGCCCAGGATATTTGAATCCTCCATCATTTACAGAGATGCTTAGGTACTCAGGACATAAAGGGTTTTCCTTCCTGTGGAGCCAGTGAACACTAATTTACAGAAAGCAGAGAATCTGCCTAAGGTTTTGTGTCTTAGAGTGGAAGATCATCCATAATCTGGGTTTTAAAATAGCAGACAGTTAAGGGATATCAAGCTGTAGTGCTGAATTCCTGAGACTGATCTGCCTTCATTTAGGCTGCATGGTTATGAATGCAGGAAAATTTTTACTTTCCTGAACTTTTAGGTTGTTTCTCTCTGTGAAAAATTGAAATATAAGTAATATGACAATAAAAGAAGAGTACTCGTTCAAGGCACCTTTTAAAAAAATCCAGAAATCCAATGAGTTTTAAAGATACATAACCCTTTATAAAAGCAGGCATGAATCTGCAGTCATTGGAAGTCCAGGCTTTTTTGTTACTAATATATCATGACCTTGCCCACACAACATTTTTACATGCACGATCATTAATCATTAGTACTAGTAGAGATCCAACACAATATAATTAAATTAATCTCAATTTACTAAAACATTAACATACAAACAGCTACCAAGTTTGTTAAAACATAACGCTATGACAGAATGACTAAAACTCAGGATCAGTGTAACAAACAATGTAACTGAAGTTTAAACATA
Organism: Egretta garzetta; assembly: GCF_000687185.1. Lineage (NCBI taxonomy): Eukaryota > Metazoa > Chordata > Aves > Pelecaniformes > Ardeidae > Egretta > Egretta garzetta. The sequence continues at coordinate 570,448 of NW_009260760.1, forward strand.
TTTTTCTGCATTTCTTTTTTGAAAAAAAGAACAAGTTATTTACTTTAGTATGGTGACATTTTATTTTGTGATTAATTTTAAAATAACATTGTAAAAACTATAAACTCATTTTAATTTGACAAGCATTTGGTAATTAATTTTCAAACAATGCTATGGGAATCTAAGAAGCACTCTTCATTTGACATGTATTTTATAATTTATTTTAAAACAATGCTGCACAAATCTGCAAAGGCATTATTCATTTGAGAGTTCATTAATTATGCAAATGAGTTGCAATTAACAAATCTGTTCTGAGGCTGGCATTTGCATAATAATGAACTTCATGTTTGTGACATTATTTAATAAGATACCTTTGTGCATTTTTAAACAAAACACCCTTGTGAATACTTCGGTTAAAAATGGACAACCAGTCAGTAACATTAAAACCCAAAGTACTACCAAGAGCAGTATCACTAAAATAAATCGAATTACCTAAGCTCTAACTAATAAACAGGGATATAAAAGCTGATTCTTTTATTAACCTCTGCCTTCCAAAATATAGGCTTTAATTTTCATTTATGGTGTTTTCAAAATGGTGCTTAAAGACTGGCATTGGAAAAGAACTGGTACTTATCAAGACAGCCGGAAATAAACAAATGAATGCAAACACCTATTTAGCATTGCTGCTGTGTGGCATAGATTGAGTCCGTGACTCTTAGATGATGGATCTTATTACAATCTTATTATATGCAGCATGTGAGCCAAAAGTCTAGTGATGATCTTTTGCTGGTCGTATGCTTAGCAAATGGCAGCAGCATCAAAAACATGCTTCGGGTTTGACATTCTTGCTAAAGGAGAATGGCCAGGTAAAGACCTTTTGTTTATACCACTGCAGCAGTTAGTTGCAGCTCACTGCAGCTAGCGGTCTGTTCCCATGCATCCCATTCAGAGGCTAGCAGCAGCAAAGTTTTTGGGGGAATGGAGACCTGCATGGTAACTGAAGGCAGGATTGCCAGTGTAAAGAAAAGGGACTCCAGGCAATCACAAAGCCTTTGTGGCACCTATTTTTGCATTTAGCCCAAGACAGGGTTGCTTGGCAACGCTCTGGCAGAGTCTTGGTCCTCTGATGGGAGACGTGAGGCAATGAATCAGTGATGCGACTGATAAATTCACAGTGGCACCTTTTAGGTGCATTGCCTGCAAGCTCAGAAAGCTGGAAATCCTTAGGCAGAGCTTGGGTCCTTCCCTAGTGCCAGTGACTCTCCTCTGGCATCTCTTATATTTATTATTCTGCTGTCACTGGTGAGGAAGTATTGTGGATCATAGCTGTGCGTGAATTCACCAGGACTCAGTCAAGTGCTTTGAAATGCATGTGACAGTGGCTTCCATCTGAGAATGTAAGTTATATATGCATTAAAGGCAGGCAAAAACTTAGGATGAAGATATACAGAAAAAGATGAAAGAAAGTCCTGCAGAAAGTTGCGTGTACAGACTCTTCAGGATTTGGAGACAAATAACTTAATTGGTTATTTTTGGAAGAATAAGGGGAAAAAGGAGAGAGTATGAGAAAAATTTTTGTTAAAAGGGTTATTTGGTGTTACTTTCTTATTCACATTTACACACAGTGAAGTCCAAGATAATGATTTTATTAACATTACTATTTATACTGTTGTGAAGGGATTTCAGCTGAGAATGACGCTACTTTGTGAAAGACAAGGTATAGGGACTTCCCATCTGGAAGAACTTTCAGTTGAACAGGCAAGGCAGAGAGAGGATTTGGGCAGGAGAGGATAAACCAGTGCCATTTTGAGATGTCACATTAATACCACAACACTTCTGTCTGTACCTTTATAAAGTTCAAAGAGACAGGGTTTTGTTTGGAGACAAAGGGATATGAAGAGAGGAGACAAGAGAAAGGGGAAGTGAACAGGAAAGTGAGGCAGAACAAAATGGTATTGAAGGGTTTAGGAAAGCATTGAGCACAGCTACTTGGTAAGTGTGTGAAAGTCATTCTTCTTGGCAACATCTGGAGAAGGTACCTAGCTGCAGCTGTTCATCCTCAGATCCTGCTGGATGGTCATTAGCTGATATCAACAGCAACTTCTGTGTTTGTTTGTTTGTTTGTTTGTTTTCTTTTAACCAGAGGCCCAATGACTAGGGAGAAGCAAATTAAGTCTGGCATCTACAAAGGACCTCTACATTAACATTTTAATTTCAGAAGGGACGAGAGGAAGGATCTTGCTTCTTAGCCCCTTCAATCAGGCTGTCCATCAGGTTGAGCAGTGATTCCAGTCTTCAAGGTATCCCCAGTCAGTATGGGAAGAGAGAGTATGTTGGCTCTTCTCTTGTGTGAGCAAGTGAAGAATAGGAGTTATCCCTTAGTACAAAGTTAGTAGGAGAAGACATTTTAACAACCTAAATGTCCGTTATTTTACATTACACATGCATAGGTGACAGAGTGAAGAGAAACAACTAGAGATATGGTGGTTAGATCATAGAACGATCGCTCCTGAGGAGTGACCATGCCACCTTGTTGCTGCCTTTTCCTCTTCTTTTTATAATATTTGTACCTTTAATTGCCAACTCCACTACTCATATTTCATAGAATCATAGAATGTTTTGGGTTGCAAGGGACCCCTAGAGGTCATCTAGTCCAACCCCCCTGCAGTGAGCAGGGACACTGCTAACAATTTCCTCTGACCATCCTTCTCAGGGAGCCGTGCAATGCAATGATATCCACAAAATGTTTGGGATGCTGTTGGTGATCTTATCTTCCCTCAAAGCATACAGAGGCATGTTTCCCCCCAGGTCTGTCCCACTGCTTCAGCTGCAGTCTGGTTACATTCTCAGATTTTAACCTTCTTTGTTATCCCACTGCCAGGAACCGGTAGCTCACTGGAATTAATCCATGTTGCTTTACACAGGTAGTTTACGCATGCTGGCTGACAGCTTCTTGGTCTTTGTGGCTTTCTCAGACTCTTAATTCCTGATAGCTTTAACACAGCTTTTGGACACTCTTTTAGTCAGACAGTCCACTGGCAGGGATGTGCCATCTCCCACATTCACTATGTAAAGGGCCAGCGGTGGCTTTTGGAATCTTTCTGACAGCATTAATTGGTATTTTTCTTAAAACTGTCAAGTCAATCAAGTAATTTACTTGATTGTCAAATCCGGATTTAGTGCAGTTTTCTCTCTGTTTTGAGACAACTCTTTGGGTGGGATTTCCACTCATTGCTTGGGCAGTAAGTAGAGCAAGTATAAGGGTATTGCTACATTAACACAGCACAAGTGAACTGGCTTTGGACAGGTTAACACATTCACAGGTGTCTTGGTTCTTAAAACAGCTGTGAAACCTTCGATGTACTATGCAAATTTGAGATACTATTTCTTTTATTAAACAATAACAAAGAATCTTCTTCTTTCTTTGTTTTTTGGGATCTCATTAACTGGGTAGTGACTGTTGATCATATAGTTTTGCCACACACATTCAGTGAAAGCCCTGTCTTATGTGTGTACTCTCCTAGTTATATTGATCATCCATAAAACATCACCCTCACAAGACACTTATATTTCTTTTTATTTTAGTTGTTTTTATGAACTCAACTTGTGCAGTTAACTCAGTCTGCATCTATATAACTAACTAGAACTCAGTAAAGATATTCTTGATGTGTGACACTAATTTTTGTTTTACCAAGGTAAAATTTAGGTGCTTTAAAAAAGAAATAGAATCTATTCCAAGTTCAATGTGAAATGCAGATTTGTCATTAAAATTCTACTGCAACATTGGATCAAGTGGTGGGGTTTTGATATTTGTTCAAGAACAGAGTAAAAATGGATGTGAATTTTAGATTTCTGTAATTGTTGATAAATGTGATTCTTTGCACATCGAGAAAATCTTTCTTAAAATTAATTTTTAGACAGAAGGAACTAACATGCAATTAGATGATGTAAACATTCATTAATTCATGTGAAATTATTAATAGCTCAGCAATTGCTATAGGAAAAAGAATGTATTGCACTAGTTGGTACTTTGATTTTCCTTTATATGATCCAAACACTGGATAAGTCCACTTGGGACAATTTGTATTTCCTAAAGTCTCTCCAGATAGAAGCTTGACAGGAGAAGCCAATTGATACAATATTGAAAATAACCAAGAAACTAAAAGAAACTGCTGTATCTCAAAATCCAAGAACTGTGATGTTGATCTTTTGCCCTTATTTCATAGCATTTTTTTTCCAGCTTATATGTCTCTACTAAAACTTTATTGCCAGTTCTCAACGTCTTGGGAGCGTGATTAACCTGCAAAGAACAGAGGGCGGGTACTTTTGCAACAGCCACTGACATGAAAGTTTGCAGTAGGAGTCTGATGGTCTGAACATGCACCCTGCTCCAGAGGTGCTTAGTTCTGCAGATTCTCAGTGAGAGTTTACTTGAAAAAGGTTTGCAGAACTGGGCTGATGGAAGTTTCAGTTATACATTCTGGCTAGATCTTTAAAATATATAATGGTATATAGAGCTGCCCAAGGGGAGCAGAGGGATGCAGTGTTAACCAATTTTCCTAGATCTTACAAAACAAACCAAAACAGTTTTATGAAGACAGTCTTTATACGCTATAAAAAAATATAGGTGCATATCACACTGGTATTCTTAAATAAGTACTCAGCTGCAGATGTGCACAGCCTTTATAGTGTTTCCTTATTGCCCGTAAGTGAGACTACTGAGAACTGTGTTACCACTGAATTTTGAGATAATGAATTACTACAGATGGGCATAGTCTACGCCACCACCAAAATTGCCCCACTTTTGTAAACTATGTAACATTGTTATTAGTAGCAATATCCTGTCTCCTGTGATACCACCACAGAGAGGGGGAGAGTGGGGACATTGAGGTTTCAAGGAAGCCGTTGTGGAAACAAAGGCTGTGCTTTCTGTAAGCTGCTGGGTAGAGGGAACTGAAAGGTTACAACTGAGGCTCTGTAATGAGCTGGCCATTTGGTTCTAGCCTCTGGCATATTTCTGCTGTGTTTCACTCCCAGCTATTGACCTTTATGCTGTTAGATCGTGGGATTTCCTAGTTGTCCTATCTTTAACAGCACTGCAAAGACTGGTCAGGAGTTTAGTACCAGAAAGTGCTGTGAACTGGTTTTGTAAATGGCTGTTTACTAGCTGGCAGTGCCTTAAATTTGAGGAAGTGGTGCTTGAGAAGGATAAGGTGTAACTAATTTTTGCCTTCTATAGATAAAGAGACCCTTTTCACTGGTTTGTGCTATCCTTTGTTTCGTGCTGGGAGTGAAGGACAAATTCCCCTAGAATAATTGAATTCTATTTTGCACTGTCTTCACCCTATGTATTGGCAATGCACATGAAACTTTCAAAAAAAGCAGTAGATTGACTAAAATAATTGGGAATGCTTTGTTTTTTTCTTATGTATTCCTGAGCTCTTAGGTATTTCAGATGCACATTTTTATAAAGTGAATGTATACCAGAGAGCATAATGAATCTTACTGGTGCGTATGTGCATGTATGTATAAGGCCCTGTTCAATCTCCGTCAAACTTCCGTCGGTGAGATCTGGAAATCTCTTCTGTATGGTCATTATTTTCTCATGGTGATCCCTTTGAAAACTAAACACAGGATGAAGCAAGCAATCCTGGCAACATCCCATTTTTAACCTCTTGATCGTTCCTACATGCTAACTTGCTGTAGCACCAGGAGATGCTATTTTTGACCAAGCTGCATATAACCATGAGCTGAGTAATTGTCAAGGGAGGAAACAGTGTGCTGTGCTTTTGGGAGAAGACATACAGCCACTGAATCTAGGAGTAGGAGGACTAGCAGCGGCAGTGGCCCTGCTGAATGGTCAGATAATTTTCCTGTGCTATTCTGTACATTTCTGTAACACCCATTCACAAGCAGCCTCCTAGTCAATGGAAAATTCTTACTAACATGAAGGTTCAGAGTGAGGTGTTGCCTGGTTTAAAGCACATCCTTACTCCAGTTGAATCTCCAGGTTTAACTTTCTCCAGTATACCCACAAGTTTCCATTGACTTCCATCTCTCTCATTTAGTCCTGTACCAGATTTTTTTCTGTTTGCTTGACTACCAGTACTGTATTTTGGTCAACAGATCACATCACAGATATAAGAGAGATTCCTCATGCAGGAATTGAGTTTTGACTGTTCAGCATTGCATAAGTGATCTGCTGTGCTGTGTAGTGGGTGTTTTAACTGGATCCTGCCAGAGCTTCTTTGTGGCACAGAGGAGGTAGCAGAAGGAAATACTCCTTTTCATTGTGTTCTCACAACCTGTTCTTGCCAGCACAGACCTGTTATTAAATAGACTTGACTGTGGGCAATGCCTACATGGGAAAAATCTATTCTCTGCCCTTCCTAGTACATGCATTCTTTCTGTTAGGTAATTTAAAGTCTAAAACCTTTTTGTCAGACTTGCCCACTAGCAGAGTGTGTTATTCCCTTCTGGGACTTCAGTCGCCATCTTCACATCTATAGTGGTATCAAGTGCTGCTGTTATTATCTCTTACATAATACTTGTCTTCCTAAATATACCTTCTTTCCTTGCTCTTCTCTCTCTCTCATAATTCTTGCCTAATTTGATCATTTCCATCTTTCTTTCTGTTTAGACAGTTACACCTGTGTAACCATTAAGAACTTGTTTGAAACCTACCTTATTCAACTGACGAGGCTGTACAAATTCGTGTTTTGATTGCAGTGAGCTAAGCTGAACTGTAAAATATCTGTTGTTTTTCTTTCTCCCAGCTACGTACTTGTTTATCTCTCCATAGTGTGCAAAGCCCTTGAAGACAGAAACATCTTTCTTAGGGCAGGGAATTATCCAGGGCAGAATAGGTGCTCTGAACACATCATATGTGATGAGCTTGTCTATTATTTTTTGCAAAACATGAGAAAACATAGTGAGTAAGGCAAACCCTGTGTAATAAATGCATATAAGGTGACTGTATTTTGCCTTCAACTTGACTACTGTTCTATTTGACTGGTACTAAAACACTGGATAAAAGATTGTTTAAGAGGCCTAACGGCCTAACTACAGCTGAAATTAAAGTACCTTTCTGCATTTTATAAATTCCACACACTGAAACACCAGAAGGAGGAGGGCTTTTAATCTTGTTTCCATTCTTTATTAAGATGCTTTGTGTAATTAGTTGCATTTCTATTGGAATAAATGGCAATTTGGAATTCATCCAAATTGAAAACCTAAATGAAAAAGGAGCATTAGTGGTGGGTTGCATGCTAAGAGGCAAACTTCTCTAGGGCAGATCTGTTCATGCAACTTGGCCCTGCTTAAATAAAATCTATAGAATCCATGTGGAATTTAAGAGGGAATGTAGCACATAGGAGGGATGGGAATGCAAAAGAAAACAGATTTTCAGCCAGAAGGGCAATTCACTTATAGTTTAATGAAACCCCCCTAAAACCAGACAGAATTATGTATGCCATGTTGAAATTTTGTTTTGGAAGAAAAAAGAAAGCCTATAAATAAATGCAAAAATATGACTGTGTATTTTACATTATTGAATTGAGTGTGTTTCAGGAGTAGTTGGTACAAGGACTCTGTTGCCAAATGAAATTATGCTGTATTCAGGTGACAGTATTATAAAAGTACTCTTGATGCTTCTGTAGGGTATAGTGTGTCACTGCTTCCCGTTATAAATTGCACTTTGCAGCTGGTTGTTTGGCCCTCTTAAAGTGTTCGAAAGGCATAAAATTTTCATCTAGTTTATTCAGGCAGTTATAAATTATAAGTATTTTTTCCTGCAGTCTTTTTTTTTCTTCAGCTAAAAATTTGAAGACATTAATCTGTGATGCACACTTAGTGCTTTGAGGGGAAATGGCAAATGACTAACTTATTTTTGTTTGGGGAAGTTGTTACTGATAATGCACATTACCTTTCTGCAGATAAATATTTCATAAGGAGTTTTAGTGCACAGACTGGTGTACATGAATGACAGCCACACAGGACATGATGGGCTGGAATGCCTCTGAAAGAGCTGTCACAGTCCATCGTGTCAATCTATGAGTTGGGGTGTGCCTGAATAAACCTAAAAATTTTCTGTGTCGGTTCTGGTGACGTCTTCATTGTGGTGTGAAGAATCCAGCTAAAGAAAGCAGAGATTACAGAGTCTTGATACTTGGTCAGAAATGGCATACTGGTTGGTACTGGTTTTCATAACATACCACATAAATCATGAATTGCTTTACTTTCAATGCCTAATACTCTCCTTAAAGCCGAAGGTAACAGGGCTTTTAGAACATGACCCATGATGATTTATAAGATAGATCCAAGAGGTCTCTAATTGTACATGGATTTAACAGTTCACATGTTTATATTATAGCTAAATAGATAATAAGATGAAATACCGGAAGTGTCATAAATTCCTCTTTGTAGTGAGCGATGGAGGAAACATCTTTCTCTGCTGTTGGAAAGCTGGATTACTCCTATGGAAGCCTTGTTCTCCTTTGTTTGTTGTTTTAAGGAAGCACTTTTCCTTTGTTTGGTGGTAACAGCAAACGTTTTGTATTCTGGATCCATGATTTTTTCAAGTTGATTGATCTAACAGGAGTTTTCTATCACTGAATTCTATAGGCAGACTATAGATCCCTCTTCTATGTCATACACCAAATTCAAAAAGTTTCCTTCCTTCTAATACATACATGAAGGAATCAGCTACAATTTGCCTAAAAACTGAGTCAAGTTAAAAATTTACAGGGTCTTCCAGAAGATGTATTAATTGGAGGCTCACCATTCAAGTACCCCACTTAATTTCACTTATTGGAAATAGGACATAAGCTCTATAGTGCTTAGTGATCTATATTAATAAGTTATTTTATTTCCAGGAATAAATGGATACTAATGCATTTTTCTGAGTAGCTATAAAATGTGACTTATAAAAAATAAGCCAGCTAGGCAGGCAACTTTATGCTCTGCTCCCTGAAATTTTGAGATGATAGGTGTATTGCTATATAGAAGCTCACTGCAATAATCCAATCTGGTTATGATAAAGGGCTAACACACTTTGGTGGAGTACCAGATCCAAAAGAAAGGCTGTTTTCTCTTACAACAAATATTCTATCTAGCATTGGACTATGGATGTCCCTCTGAATTCTTTATCTTGTGATCAGCATTCCCTCACTGGAAACAATAAAAACAGCCAGCCTTGAAGACCCTTTGGCTATGAATCTTTGTAACAAAAAGATGGCATTCCTACTATCTCCCACTGTGCCATCAATATGCCTCAAAACACTTTTCTTAGTATAAAAGCATCACCTTCATTTCAAAGTGAGCTATAGTCAAAGTGTTCTCATATAAGCTTCAATTTAGGCTAAACACAAGGGAAACCCAAGCCTGCGGTATTATCTGTGTCTAGGATACATCAGGCTAAGTGTGACAGCTAGCTATTAGCAATACAAATTAAAATGCCTCCTTTAATGCAAGAAAGGTCAGAAATGAAAGCTGGGAAGTTCACAGGAGTCGGCCCAACAACAGATGAACACTTACCCAACTTTTCCTTCTTAGAGAAAAATAAAATGCTATTTCTTACACTCTCTTCAGAGTCTGCAGCATGACAAAAATACCACACACACAGCAAAAAAAAATCTGAAATAGTCTTGAAGATCAGTTTGTCCTGGCCAATTACAAAAGAATATGCATAGTTAATTAGATCAGTATTCTCACCACTGAACCCAAATATCTAATTAGGGGAGCCAGGAGATGCTTCATCAGATCTTTTATTCCCCCTAAACAGGATAATTAAACAGAAGAGACAATGACAAAATAAGTAATGCAACCTCTGGTTATAAAATATTGTGGTCACTTCAACACAAAGTATCCTGTGGGAAAATGTGTATGACTTGGTCACTAACAGTGATTGGAGGAAATGGGCAAATTCAGTTTTGGAGGATACATGAACAGACAGCGTATGAGACCTTTGCATCAAAAATATGGATGCATAAATACAAAAGCATAACATTTTTGGTACTTGTGACTGGTTTTGCAGCTGCCAAAATTATTTTACTGAAAGTAAGTTTCTCCTGTTACATTTTGGGAGTGATCTTTCCAGGACTATCACAAAGTACAGCTGTTTTTTCCTGGTTGCCATTTTACTTTTTCACATTTCACCTCTGTTCTCCTGGGCATGTGGCTAGATCAAGTTTGAGAGCTTTTCCATACACAGAACGTCATCACATTCTGAACATAGATAGAAGTGTATTGCCACCATCTTCTGATCAATCTTTTCAACTTGTGACATGCAGCAATTGGAAAACATGCAAGGTAGTTGTCTACTTGTTTGTGTAGCAGGGCAACTAAAGTCTTGGAGTATATTTAAAATCTCAGCTTGAAATGGTCCTCTGCACCAGGTGTAAGCAATTGGTTTGATCTAGCATTTCTTTACGATCCTTTTTTATCCTATCATAGCTTCACTTTAAGCAAGAACATTTTCATGTGAATAATCACCTCATCCAATAATTTTATCATGGGTATTTCAGTAATCAACCTTTCCTATTGCTTCCTTTGCCAGTTTCATACTAATGTGTTCTGTGTGGCTTAGAAACTGAAGGTATTTACCCATGGAATGGTTTTGATCACAAACATATTCTACAAACATGAATTGAGACATAACTGCTTTCTATCCTTTTAAAACTGTAGTGTTGTAATGGCTCTTTCTAGGTCTCCTTATCTTTAGAGTCTGAAAATGTTGCATTTTCATTTTGTCAGACATCTGTAAACCAAAATTGGCTAAAAATGCATTCTGTGTTTCAGCAGAGTGAAGCCATGAATCACATGGTAACACATTAGAGTGACTGGTATCAAAGGACCCCATGGGGAATTTAGGAAAAGGTAGTTAAGCAATTAATGAAGATATTTAAAATCCTAATATGGCAGAGACAGCTTTGAAGGCAGCAAGGGATTAATATTTATTTAATAGATCGTCAGATTCTGTGCCAAGAAAGAAATATAACAGAAGCCACCCTACTCTGAATGCAAACATGCACAATTTGAAGAATATTTTGTGGCAGCAGTGACATCAGCACATCATTCCTGGTCGTGATAGATGAGAAAAATATCTTGCCTTAAAGAGAAAATTACTTTTCCTGCTTTTGACTGTTTTGGCTGAACATTACTTCAGTGATACAAGCTCTGTCACAACACATTGAACAGAATCTTCAAAGAGAAGGGAACATATTGCTACTTTACAGAGGTGGCAGGGGTTAGTTATCACTGTAACTGCTCTGCAATGTTTTATGGGGTTTGATGTGGCTGTTACCTTCTTTCTTTAAGAAGTTGCATGCAGCTGAATGGAATTTCCCAGTTTCCTATATTTTTGGTCATGTTGGAGGGGTAAACTCCATTTAGGCCAAATTTTACTTCTCAGCAAAGGTCAAACTTCCGTGTTGATTATACCAGCTCTCAGAAGCTGTTTATGACTGACCACGCTTGGCATTGTCTCTGAGATGCATTGTGTTAGAAGTGGAAAAGATTGCCGTGAAGATCCATTCCTTCATTTTGCAGAAAACATGGAATTCATAAAGAACTCCTCTTCCTTAGTGGTATTTCTTTAGGTTTCCAGAACATTGATATATTGCCATTCTTCCCAGTTAAAGGATTAATGAAACTGCTGAGGAGGGTCATGAACAAAACTACATTTAATGTATTTGTTCCTTCAGATGCAGGTGGTGGGGTTGCCTTATGTTCCCTGCTCCAGGGAAGAATAAAATTGTTTCTAAAAGCTGGTTTGTCTTAAATCAGTTAAAATGGAACAGAACTAACAGGTGAGAACTGTTCCCTTGGTAAAAGTTCAGGGAGTTTCACATGTAAAGGACCTAAACTGGAAGAAATACAGACAGCATTTCCACTGTTATCAGGTATCCATGCACGGAGAAGACTAGCGGTTTCAATAAGTGCAGTGGTACACAGAGATTGAATCTATTCTGCAGTTGGCATTATTTCTTTTAATAGCAGTTCAATAAAAAATACAAATTTTTAATACAGAATTCATCTAAAAACATTAGGAAAGCTATTCTTTACTGTTGCTTTTGGTATCACAGAGGATTGAACAAAAAATCAGTAGCAAGGCAGAATGGAAAGCTGAGAGTCAACAATTCTCACTGGGCCATCAATCTATGCAATAATGATGAGGCAGATGGGATTTTTTTTAAAATTCTGCTTAGTATATAACAGGTTTTTTAGTCTATTTGATTTCTTTCAGACCTTGACACTGTTATACCCATTGCTTAAATCCCAAGCAGCCTTTGTTTTTGACATGTTGATTTAAGGAAGGTTTCTCAATAAACAGTTAATGATGGCATGTTTTAAAAACAGACCTAGTGGTGTGCGCTGCTGAGAAGGTAGCTTTGCATGTATCGTTCTATTTTAAGTGACTATCTAAAATCTGTTGGTAAAGATAATGCGTTTATAACGTGGTGAATTTAGTAACTACCACCATGTATCCCTCCTAGAATCATATGCTAATGAAAAAGATGCTCTAATAATTAGGGCCGAAGCCCACTGAATACAACACCTTCCAATTAGCACTCCCCAGCTTGAATACTACCATTAACATTAAACAACAAAACCAAAAATGGGTATCAATTCACATAATAGAAAATAATTGATGAAGTTGGAGGGTGTGATTATTTGTGATTACTTTACAGTCATGCACTGAAAGTAGGAGAACCCCAGTTAGTAGTTAATCTCTGGCTACCTCTTTGAAGATAATGAAATTGGCTTCCTACTGATGATTATTCATTAACAATTAATTCTTTCTTGGTGATCTGCTTCATTTTCAGCTTCTCACCACAAACATGCAATGGAATAATTACAAGTGGAAATGAAAAAGCAATTAGTGGCAGATAATGCCAACATCTGATTAAAAAACAGAACAGATTAGCCGTTTGGTAACTGCAACTCTGCTGCCTTCAGCAGGGAGATGTAAGTTACCCTGCAATATCACAGTTCAAGCTGCGTTTCCCTTTTATTGCTTCCCCTACATGATGGTCTGCCATATTAAATGCTTTCTTTTATTCTTGGGGGCATTGACTTGTTGTAAATAATTTCTAAAGATTAAGTATTATTTGAGATGATTTGTCATCCTTCATGCTGAGACTCTCTGTCAAGAAAGAAGGAAAAAAGTACTTAAGCCAAGTCATTTATTGTAGTTGCAAGCTAATGTAATGGGATTTTTTTCTTTGAGGGGAGGACAATTGGAGATTTACTTAAGTGAAGTGTCTGGAGACAAAGATCCTGGAAGTTAGACTCCCCTCCCCTAGACAGTAGTTTCTCTTAAATCGGAGAACACAACAACTATCTTCTGTTGTAACAGATGATAGTTGTCCTTACTGTCACAAGCTTAGCTTGGTTTTGAAACATGTATTGTGATGCTGCTGGGTCTGCAGATCACCACCACAGAAATTCATAAAGGTACACTGTGATCTTTTACAATTCTGGATGATTTACATCATGTAGTACCTAGAACCCTATAATTATCAAACACTCATTTAGCAAGAAATCCAACTAAACAAATAAATGTTTTGCAGAAAATCCACAAAGTCTGTGGGGGATCTGAGACCTGAACATAGAGCCCCGGTTGCTTACACAAACCACAAGAACTGAAAGGCAGAGTCTCAGCCCTTTCAGAAATCCCAGGCTTCAGCATTGCGAGTTCCCATTTCCTGAGCAGAGTTCATGTGGCCACTCTGGACTAAGTTTACAAAAAGGTTGCTTTTCAAGTCCTGATTAAGGAAGTGACTGGCTATAACCTGATAATTTTACAGTTCTTCTTTTGAGAAGAGAGTTCACAAACAGGTGAATAAGCACAGCTGGTGTGGCGGGCATGCAGATGTGTTAATGGCAGGAACCTCATTAACCACTTGGTCAGAAAATGATCAGTAACATGGAACTACAAGTTATTTTGGTTTTCAGTTTAGAGTTAGCACAGTAGTCAGTGTCATCATGGGCATACCGTCCCTTGGCTCTTTTTCAAAACAAAGAAAGAACAGAATTTTAGGAGTTAACGTTGATTAGTTTGAGAGCCTGAATGTTGTGTTTTCAGGAATGATGACTCCAGACAATCTGTGTTTAGAGATATCTGTGAGGGGAACTGAAAATTACCTCCCAATACATGGAAAACAGGGTGGTTTTCATGGTGTTTATTTAAAGGTTTCATTGTTTACATTCGGTCCCAAAGATGCATGATGCAGCTGTGCTGAAATATTTGCGACAAACTCATGATTTGCAGTCTGAAAGCTCCTTCTCTATCCTAAGGACAGTTAGGATATTGTAAGATGGTCGCCTTTCAGCCACTGCTACGTTAGCAGGTTCTGTATTCTCTCTCATTTTGTAATTTTCCCTACTTTTTTCAGAAGTCCTGGCAAAATCTTTGAAAAGACATGCCTTCTGTCTTGACTTCCCTCTCTCTCCCTTAATTATTTACTCTGCTTTCTCCCTGTAGACGCTTTACTTACTTTTACCTTATAATTGGTTCTTGAAAGTTTTTCTAATTTTTCCAATTTTCCCTCTGGCTTGCTTAGTGAAAGAATAGTTTTATTTCCCCTATTCTTGGTGAACCATTTATTTTAAAAAATGTTTGTCCTATCACCCTTTTCTACATCTCTAAATTATGTGTGTGAACTTTTCACATACATTGGCTCATATTTCCTGGGTACAATGGCTCTGAGTTATTACAAAATTGCTCAGATTTTTTAAGATACCTCTCTCAATTATACCTGAGATACCATCCTATTACACACCTAATTTCTTATCCTACACCTATTACTA
>NW_009260760.1:585250-601810 GCF_000687185.1 Egretta garzetta
CTTTTTACCTATTAGCAGCCACAGTACCACCATCTTCTCAGTTGCATAGACTTTCATCTGTCTCTATTACCCATATATAATTAAAGTGTTAAATATGAGTTTGAAAGAAGCAGCAACGTATTTCCCTGCAAAACAGCAGTATTTTTAGTCCAGAGAAAGCTTTCATTTTGTCTTCTGTTGATACTAACAACAAATACTGACTTGCAAAACCCACAGTAAAGGACTCTAACCAAATATTCTAACCACATGTTTGGTGGAGTATGAACTAGTCAGACTAATTAGCCAAACAGCTCATGATAATAATTAATGGTGTTGCATGTGCAAGGACTTGCCTTAGTACCATGTTTCTCCCACTTGGTATTGGAAAGACTTTCCCTGTGCAGCTGAAGCAGATCGGTAAATTCCATGTAAAATGTCAGGGAGTCCTGGTGGCATTGCACTGATGTGTGGAGCTCTTTTTTAGCACAACCTTTGTTCAGTTATACAGGAATTTCTTGCACTAGGTTTATAAATGTAGGGGTGGGGGGTTGAATTAGAATTTTTTTTTTTGCATATGCTTTTTTCTCAGTTGACTGATCTCTTGACACAAGGTCATGTGGTCAGGGCTTGGAGATATATATCAATCACATTCAGATGTAAAAAAGAGAAAGAAATAGAAATTGCAACACTTGTGCCAGCTAGTTTTGACTGGCTGAATCTGTGCCATGTGTACTAGAACTGCGTTACTGACACTGGAAAATCACTTTCAGGCCAAAAATTGTCTTCTAAGGAAACCCTTGAATGTTTTATATTTTTATTTAAGATGTCAAATACAACATTCATACCACAGAGGTAAAGCACAAGCTAAAAATGCGCAGCAGTAATGAGATGGCCATGTTGTTTGCAATTGCCTGTAAAATAAGGGTTCTCAAATACTAGATTACATTTGTTGATGCATTATCATGTGTTGCATTGGGTTTTTCCTTTCATTTTGTAATTAGTAGTTCAAACCTGTGTTCATATAGAATATTTACTTAGCAATCCTATAGTATTTGAGGTATCAGGTGGTTTGAAGAATTAATTAAAAACCATCTTTGTAGTTGGTAAGAACCCATCCACAGGCCTTTCCAAGCTTCATGAGCTGATCCTGCATGGTCCCTCAACAGCAGCAGCACCAGTAACATGGTGTTTGCTGTGCATGCAGCTGAAGCTTCTTACCCACTATCCATCAGGTATAGCAAGTCAGTCTCACATTCCCCTGTGAGGAGGCTCGTTTCCCATACTCACCTACTGCCACAAACCTGTTTTTTCTTTATAGTACCAAACACACATAGAGATAATCCTACACATGATTCCCCCATACCAGTTTATTCCTTACATGGTTGGACATGTGATTGGCCTGTTCATCACCCTTTGAGCTTCATGGGTTGGGCTTCTGATAACTTGCAAGATTAGTAATCTGTCTTAGACATGCAAGCCTTTACAAGAGGCTTTTATCAGCCACCTTACAGGAAGTATGGTTAGGCAATAGGCAGATAACTGTCTCATTTCTGAAGTACCAGGAATGCTACCTGACCTTTCTTTTGCCTTTAACAAGTCAAGATCTCCACCTAGCTACTGAACTTCTCTTGGCTTTCCTCAAAGGCTTTAGAAAAGAAGAGCTATAGTTTGTCTACAAAATTAAAAATACTGCATGGAGCCAGGGGGTAGAACGTATACAGTGCTGTCAAGTCTGTGGATATGGCTGAGTACAGGTTTTAGATCACACCAATGAAACAAGGACTGCTACCGGCCTTTAACAAGCTGTCAAAAGCAAGAGCACCAGCAACAAACATTGAAATATTCAGGAAAACAAGGGGTTTCATTCTTGTTTCATCAGCAAAGGTTCCTTCACTGGATTCCCCCAAACCACTTTCTCATTATCCTTAGCCACTAGAGATTCTGGCACAAGTAATACTTTCCTTGTGTTCTCTTTTGCATCACGATCAGCAGATTTCATCTTCTAAAGTCTTACAGATGACGTTTTTTGGGTCTAGTTCAAAGTCTGTCTACATCTGTAGATTATGTTATCCTCCGCTTAACATCTTCTTACTCTGTGACGCTTGCAGCAGTGCATTTTACACTCATTACTTTTCTCCTACTGAGCATGGGGGTGATGTTTCAGAAAAGCAGAGACAGATTGTCTGTTCCAGTAAGTGCTTGCTGCTTCTTCAGACTTCTCAGATACACTTCTCAGTCCATTGTTGTCACTAAGAAATGAGAAGGCATCACATCCCAGACAGCCACTCACTTACTGTCCAAAGTCATATTTGTGTCTCACCTCCTACTAATTCTTCTCTTTAAATTGTGACTGTGGCAGTTTTCCTCTCCCTATGCCTACTCAAACTGTCAGACCACATCAACCATCCATCTGACTTCTCTGCTGACCTTTCCTTCACTTTCATGTTAGAAACAAGCTTTTCTATTTTGTCTTCTAATGCTTAAAACTTAAATCACAGTTTAAAACTTCTTCAGCACACATAGACAGAACAGGGAGAAATTCAGATTGTTTAGAGAGAGACTATGTGGTGAAGACTGGCAACAGCAAAAGAACAAAGCTAAGGATTAGCATGCCATCTTAAACCCACCATGACAAACTACTGGTCCTAACACTTAGGTGTCAAAATGTTGTCTAAGGAAATCACTGTAATGCGTAATACAATCATTTTATTGCTTGGAAGACTGTTACCGGCTTTGTGTGCTAGATATTTTGCTTATCTTAAAAGTTCACTCTAGATGTCTTTGGGCTAGAAGAGAAGCCCAGAGAGAAAAAGGTCTGAAATAGTAATCAATAAAAATGCCAGCATACAAAATGCATTAAGATTCATGTTGTATTGTGGTCAGGTTGTTTTACTAGCATAGCATTGTGATTTTGACATAAAGGAATATATCAAACTAGTTAACCTTTTCTTTGTGTCTAATGTTAGGGACTAATCAATTTATTGTGCGTGTGGCTCTGTGGTAGTTTAAGATATGTGTAGTGTGGCTCAATTCAGTGACAGCTCCAGGGACCAAGAAAGTCTCTATATGAAAGTGTGAAGAAGCCACTGTCAGTGAGATGACACTCACTTGCAAAGGGCTGTGAAAATAGCTTATATTCTACCTGTACACAGGCTGTACACAAATGGAGTGACAAGTGTTACAGCACTCAGTCACACAGTTATAAAGGAATGGAATTGTTCATTACAGAAGTAATTTTACCTTGTGCAGAAGTACTACCCAAACCACTGTGTATTTCTAGAGAAGCATACAGGTAACTGCCTTATTAAGAATGTTAATCTAAAATGTAAAAAGCCCTTAGACATTCTGGTTAAAGTAATTTGTTGTTACTATCTCACAGCCTGCTTAAAATCCATGGGTCTTTTTCCTTTTCTCACAAGATCTCTTCTCCACTTCAGTGATGATTACCTTTTCTTCTATTAAAGATTCACCGTAGTTTCAAGCTTGGAGATCTATCACTCAGCCACCTGAAATCCTCAGATCCTTAGATGAGGCTTGGAGTTGCATTTACGGTCAGTTCAGCAAGCCAAGATGGAAGAAAACATACTTTGCTTTAAGCCTCAACTTTGTCTCTCATCTGTGAAACCTTGCACTAACAATATAATATTTTTGACGTTTCAAGAATTTGAACTAATCCTTCACAAAAAAGAACCACGTTTCTGCACCCATTCAGTTTTCTAACACCGCCCCCACAAAAAAAAAAAAAGAAAAAAGAAAGAAACAACCCAAACCAAAGCCGACAACTCTGCGACTCTGCACAAAGCCAACAATGCTGCGACTCTGCAGAAGGGTAGGATGGATGTACTGTAATACGAAAGGAAATGTACTGCGGAACTCTGTGTGCTGCACAGAGCCTCTCTGCTGTCCTTCTCCTCTTCCATCTCTCCTTCCACTGGATAGACACCCCCCTCTGCTTTTTTTTCCATTGGTGTACTATTGTACATAGTACAGCAAAACATGGCATGTCCTGTTTTCTCATTTACCTTCTTTACTAACTCCCGATCTGGACTTTTAGACTGAAGTTTTCACAGGTGCCAGGTGGCAATGGCAATCATGGTGGTGATCTCTAATCAGTAAGGAAGATTGAGAGCTGTGACGGTTCTGTGAGTGGATATTCAGGGCCTCATTATTCTCCTGCAATAGGGGGAGAGAGGGTGTTGTGTCAGGGGTCCTGGAGAAACTGAGCATGTCTTTAAAAGTAGGAACAAATGGTGAAAACAAAGACAGATTCTTTCAATCTATTTGTCCAATGCCTCTGAGCACTTCTGCTTATATAGACAGATCCGCTGTGCTTAGTTCAGCAGCTAGCAGCATTCAGAGCAGCACAGAGCTCAGCAGGGACAGATTTCCTAAGTGTGTGCTTAGTATTAGTAACACGAAAGTGTTCAAAGTCTTAAAAAGACTTTCACAGCCCGTGCTGATCCCCACACTGATCTTAAATAAGTCAGTGATAAGAGCAAGCTTGTTTAATGATAAGATGGCAACGTCTACATCAGCCACCTGGAGCTCTAGTATTCTGTGAAAATTAGTGTCATATACTCAGTGTCATACTCGTCTACAAGCTGTGTGATCCATAGGCAATAACAAACCAAACTGAACTCCACCCAAAATCCTACCTATCACTGTAATATGCGTGCCTGTGGAGAAGATAACAAAACCAATGTTTTTGGTTTGTAAACTTGTTTAGCACGTAGTTACTAAACATTGTTGCAAGTAGCTACTATATGCAGATAAGATGAAAACAGGTACTGAACTGCCTTGAAGTTAAATTGAAGGGGGAAGGGATGACATTCATAGCTGAGCTGTTTTCTAGATTTGCTGGTACAAACAGTGTGAATGGCAAGCCTGTAATATAACATGTTCCTTTCAGAAAATCTGAGTTCTCCCTGAAAACAGAGTAAAGCTCTGCACTCCCCAAAGCGAAAATATAATTCTCCTTCTGTTGAAATAGCAGAATAGTAGTATTATTACTTTATTTTATTTCAATTATCAAACTGTTCTTGTCTCAACCTGTGAGCTTTCTTACTTTTGCTCTTCAGATTCTCTCCCCCATCCCACCGGGGCAGGGGGGAGAGTGAGCAAGCGGCTGTGTAGTGCTTGGTTGCCAACTGGGGCTAAACCATGACATACATTCATTTGAAAACAGCCACGGCATCTGAGAAACAGCAGTTTCCATTTATGTAAAAGCTCAGCCTTCAGTCTAAATGTGTTAAAAAATTTTGTTTGGGATTTAGTTGATTTGTTTTCATACCGTTTCTGTCTGAGCACAACCAGTCCTCCAGTACAGCTCTGTAACTACTGAAGCCAGTGGATATTTTATCACTAGTCGGACTCTGGTGCCATTGAAATCAGTGAGGAGCTTTTGCCCTTAGAAGGGTTACCATTCACACCTAACAGTGACTCCATATATCACCTAGTTTAGCATTTGAAAGGAAGCCAGCGGAAGAGTAGAATTCCCACTGTTATGGTCTACTCAATTTATACTCTGCAGACTCTAGTTTAAAAAAATAAACACAAATTTCCCTTTCTTAAAGAAGTGCCATCCAGAGTTTTCTAGTAAATGACGTGGAATAATTCATATGCTAGCATGTGGGGTTTTCCCCTTGCTTCTGTACAGTCTCTGCAAGTCAGTGTAAAGTAAGATGTTATGTTTTTAATTTATTTATTGACTCAGAAGATTGGGTTGAGGAGTGAAGCAAACACTTCTTACTATAAAAAAAAAATGAGATCCACATCCTCATTAAAGTATAGATAAAAGATTTGTTCATACATTTGCTGTTTTCCCTCAGAAGACAGTGGTTAGCTCTTCCTGAGCTTACAGAATAGTCTCAGCCTCTTGCCTTCCAGCCTATCTGTTCTTCTGGTGTTCAGCTCCTAGACTTGTTTCCAATGAATGCTGCTGGACTGTGAGAAGCTCTTCATGAAAACCTGAAGTCTCACACAAAGGAAACATCTCAGCAGCTGACTGAGTCTAAAAATGGTTGAAAATAAGCCAGGAGAATAACAGGAAGCAGTTTTAAAGTTCTAAATATTGATCTACTCAAAACTTACATTAATTCTCCTTACACTTGCAGTAGTAGACTGTGGTCCCATTCCCCACTTAGTGTTTATTTTAGAGATTTTTTGTAGCCTACAAAAAAGTCTTTGCTGGTGTTGAGACAGATTTTTTTTTTCTATTTCTACAAGTAAATGCGAGATTTCACAGCTCTTTTATCACATTACAAAAGTCCCCCCATGCTGTGCATCATGATCGTGCAGACACAAGGAAATGAAGCTTACCAGGTTACCCAAGCACAGCTGAAGGAACAGAGTGTACTAAAAATACATGTATACACTCTACAGTTACATATGTGCACACAGATATTATGTTGTTTTGCAAGATGGAGAAGAAAAATCTTTTCACCAAATGAAAACACTGAAAATGAAATGACAACAGCAGCAGATGCTAAAGCAAATCATCTAATTAAGATGATTTCATCAACCGTTTTAAAAGACATTTAAAAAAGCAATATAATACTAAGTCACCAGAAGAAACGTTGATTATGCTTGCACATACAGGCACAATAATACTCTAGCTGAAGCTGCCCTTTCAAGCGTGAAAACAAATGATACTTTCAAAACTGTTTATATTTTTATCCAGCTGTGCTTCACATCCTGCTAAGGAAAAGTACACACATTAAAAAAATTCTTAAGGACTATAACCCACAGCCAGGAAGATACAATTCAAAGCAAGAGAAGTTTTGCCTGGGTCAGGACTACAGAATTACTTCCATGCAGCATGGAGAATAGCTTCATTCTGGCAGTGGGAAGAATTTTCAAACCAATTTGCAAACACAGGGAACCTCATTTTCACCTTGTATTCTTTGCATGGGTGGGCCAAATTCTGTCTCAACAAAATCTGAATCAAAAAGCCAGGATGAAGACTGAACAATACAATAAGA
This sequence comes from Egretta garzetta, assembly GCF_000687185.1. Taxonomy (NCBI): domain Eukaryota; kingdom Metazoa; phylum Chordata; class Aves; order Pelecaniformes; family Ardeidae; genus Egretta; species Egretta garzetta. Next base: position 592,210 of record NW_009260760.1, read on the forward strand.
GTCTGCATTTTAAGTCTAACGACGACTGAAAATCAAAATCTAGAGGCAGAACTTTGTCCTGGTCCCTTAGAATAACGTTATTGTGAACTACCTTCCCCTCCTCCTCCTTTTGCACTTCCTTTCAGGTATACTGTAGAGTGCAGTATTGGGTTTTTACTGTGTCATTTGTACTGTAAAATATTTTGTGTGGGAGAGGTGCATGGGCTGCCTCCTTTACCGCAGCACCACATATATTCAGCTTCCCCTTTCACTGAGGTTTATAGCAAGGAGCACCCATGCCTTCATGCCACTTGTTGAATATTTGTTCCCTGCTGTTGTGTTCTTTATTTTAAAATGGCTGCTGGATAAAATAGCAGGCATTCAGTAAGAAAGTCAAATATATACCTCCACTCTCTGCTTTCTATCCTCCATGAGATCTGGTTCCTGCTGGACTTCATACTGGGCAGTTTCATTTATCAAAGGCTTCTGGTTCCTCTCATTTTCTTTGTTTATTGTAATTTCTTCTGTAAGAATGTATCTTTACTGCTTCTAAAGCAGTCTGCAAAAGCATGTTATACTTTGGAAGAAAAAGAAGAAAATTTTTAATGTGAATGTAACATTAAAGGGTAATAACTGAGTGTTCTCTATTTTCTTTTAACCCATCTTCATGCCCTGTTTATCTTTGCCAATTTTCCTTTTATTTAAATCTTCCTTCCTCAAAGCAGGGTATTACAACTTCATCCCTTTAGAAGAAGATGACTAGACTCTTTCTAGCACTGGTGTCATTCCTAAAGATTTCAGAAGGAGGTTTTTCCCTCTCATCTTGGCCCCAGTGGTTGACTACCAGTACAAAAGACTTTTTTTTTTTCTTTTTTTAATCTTTGCAGAGTAGTTAGTCACAGCATGAACGAGTAAGCAGGCTCTTCCTAATATCCTCCACAGGTGGTAGCTTACAGGCAGTGCTGTGGAAGAAGAGTAGGGACAGAATTAACCTAACTAGCTGAGGCAATGAAAGAAGTGCAATGCTTAGTGTAATAAAGTAAAGCGGGGCTTCAGCAACAGAATTTGGTTTTCACAGAGAGCATACTCAGACTGTAAAATTCCTCTGTAAGAAAGCTCAGCTGAGCTTCCAACAGATTTGCCACATGGTCAGGGCTCACTTGATGTTTTTGTATGGTTTTTTTTCAGATGGAAATAAAACCATCTTGAGAAAGTTTCTATTTATCCCTGTTCTTTCCTGAATCAGTTTAGCAGCAAATGCATTAAGCAGTAATAAACCGTGAATAGAAAGACACTAAAATGATGTTGCAACAGTGGACGCTACTTAAAAGTACTACTAATATTGATTATTTTCAGAGGTTACCTCGGCAACAATGTGGAACAAACAAGCAGATGCTGACAACATCAGAGCTCAAGCGAAATGTTTCCTCTTTCTACAGACAAATAGTTCCTTTGACACTCTCATGTCCACTGACACTAGAGTAGCTTTTCCTTAAGAGTCTGAAGGTAATCACTGGACTCACGAGGACTTGCATACCTGAAAACCTGCTGTAGATCAGAAAACCTTGCAGAGACAAATTCTCAGAGCAACACCACCATTTTTTTGGTGAAGGTGATTAGATTTTGTCAGAGGAAGCGAACTCCAAAGCTATTCTTATTTTCATCAACAGGGAAGTGGAGCAGCTAGTAAACCCTCTTGGTGCTGAGAATGACCAGGATATCATAACTGTTATTAAATAAATTGGTATTCAAGGCTGTCATTGTTCCAGTTGCCATAAAAAGTCCCCATATCACTAAATAGTTGTTTTGTCATTAAAAAAACACAGATAGATGAAGGGTTGAGGTATGCCATTTCCTTCAAAACACATCAGAGGCAAGGAACACCTGACTGTTTAAATAGCCTAAGTCAATTGAGTTGAAACAGTGACATCCAAAGCACTAAATATTTATACCAGATGGAGGGAAAGAAATTGTGACTGTGGGCCGGGACACGATAGATGCATCGTGGCAGACTGTCACAGCTGCGAGGCAGAGCTTTTTCTGTCTAACTAACTGCTCCCTTGCATTTTTCAGCTGATTAATGAAAGCCAGTCTACAGTAGAGAAATGTCAGCCACTGTGCCTGCCGTCTATTGTGAGTGGATATTTTGGAATGTTGGTGCACAGTAGTGGTGGATGGCTACTCACAGACAGGAAGAACCCTTGTCTAAAAGTAATTCTTGGTGGATGATGAGATGGGAGTTCCCTAGCTCAGGAGAAAAGTCAACCTTTTTCTCTACTACCGTAAGGAAGTATGTTAGCAACATCGCTAGCTGCAGTTAATTTGTTTCAGTAAAGAAACATTCAGCTGCAACTACTGAAATTGAAATTTTGACAAAACATTGATTTTCAGATAAGCAACCTTTTTCATTGGTTTTTTTTCACATGGACATTTCAACCAAGACCTGTCATTTATATTGAAACTCAAAATTTACATTTGAAAATCCAATATTTTCATCCAAAAATTCTGTAAGTATTTCTTAAAAAAACGCCCACAACTTCTAAAAAAAAAAAAATCACTCCTATATCTTCTTGGTAAATAAGTGTTCTGTTAATTTTGAGCTAGTGTCATTAAACTGGAGTTTCTGGATGACTGTGCTAATCTTCTTTTAAATGGATTATGAGGTCACATCACAAAAATGAAACTGGCTAAAATGAGTAAAATCTCTGAAGTATTAGCATATTTCTCACACAAATGGCCTATAAAACCTCTAGATTGTTTCACTGCCAGTTGATACAAGCTACCTTTGTAGAGACGTGAATAACCCAGCAAAGCAAAGCTATTGCAGCATAACCTTTAGCGCTGGTCTGAAAGCTGAGAGGGTGAAACTTGTCCCCCACGCTTGGTTCTTCACAAGTGTCTTCAAAGAGAGTGACATTTCATAGACCTTTGATTGTATGCCAGCTGGATCACAGACCAGGCCTGCTCATGCACTTAAAGCCAGAAATAGGAATATCGTCATTAATTACGATGACTCCATGACTGGGTTGGACAGTAGATGGGCAGCATCTATGGTGGGCCCTACAGCATCAGGAGTTTATGCTGAACTCTCCATTGAAAACCTGAAGCTGAGCACAAAATAAGGGTGAGATGTTAGAGGAGGAAAAACTAACCTGGAAAGTGGAGAGATAATCTGTTAAAACCCCTTTTACATTTAGTGGTGAAGAAGGTGCTTGTGGTCTGTGGTGAGAAGTGTTTTGGGGTTGTATGTGCACCTAGCAAGTTTTTTATCTGTATGAACATATGTGACAGTCAAAGCCCTGTGTATTTATTGCAGCAGAGGAAGAAAGGCACAAGCCCTACCCTTTCCTCTCTATAGAGCTGGCATTTTGTGGTTTTGTCTGATGAAGGCACTTGAGTGGGGATAGTCTGCTGTACAGGTGCTCGAGGCAGTACTGGAAAGGTCAAAAGAAGCCTGATTTTTTGCTCGCATATGTGTGAAGCTGATTCTCATAAACTGTGCTATAAAAGTTTCCTTTAACACCTTTCACGCAGAAATACAAAGCCCTGTTGCCTGTCTGTCCTCTTTGTATAAGATTACATGAAAGTTAGCTTTGCTTTCACTCTTCTACCTACCCATTTTGGCTCAATTAAATCTATAAGCCATGGAGCAAAAACTGCATGTTGATAGCCAGCTGGACACCCTGAGCACTCTAGGACCTGGTGAGGGGTGATGAACCTATGAGATGCAGAGAAGAGATGCTGGCCCTTTTTGCAGACTCTTTGGCTTTCATAGAGGTACTGAGTACTTAGCAATGCAGCCGTAGCAGGCTCAGGATTACAGCGGGGTGAACAAAGAGTAATGGTTCAGAAGTCTGCCCAAACGTCACATGAATTAGCCCTGTTCCTCTGCATGGCATTATAAGACTTGTATAAATGCCAGCAGAAAGTCTACTTAAGGTTGAATTTCACAGCATATGCTCGAGTACTCATCTACCGAGATCAAAAGAATTACTCTTCCTCAAACTGCACTATTTCTCAAACTGAATTAAGCACCTTCATTGACTTTTTTTGTGGACCACAGCAACTGGACAGTAGTCTTTAAGCCTTAAGCATCTCAGAAATTTCTCATAAACTTTTGGTCTAATTTAGTCTCTGTCTTTGTGGTTTGACATATTAAAACTCAAACAATTCCTACCAAGATTCTGAGATGAACGATGTCCGGAAAATTTGCTTATTGTGGAAGAAGTAAAGGTCACCTGGAAATGAAATGATCTTTCCCAGGTATAAACCTCTTGTTTACTGCTTCAAGTGCACACAGATTATTTTTATTGTCTCTCTCAGAAGAAATACATAGCAACAAAACAAACCAGCCCATGCTTCTGTAATACTCAGGGAAAAACAAATTCATCAAACATAAACATTTTAAAAACAAGTACGTCTACAAAATATACACCTCCCTCTAGCGAGAATATGGGAGAAGAAAGCAAACTGAGAGATGTTATTCACATCGCTTAATGTTCTACAAGTGGCTGCTAAGGTGATCACTGAAGAATCTATACAGAATATGGTTTTGGTATCTGCAATGTGTTGTTTGATAAAGTCTGTCTAATATGTTTAATAAATAAGTTCAAGGAAACAATATGACAAAAAGAGGCTAAAATCATCTAATAAGTTAAGTGAAAAATGATTAATTTAGCAACTTGCAAAAGCTGGTTACAGTTAAGATTCTTGTTAAATCCTCTAGCCTATATGGCTACATAACCGTCTAACACAAAGGATATACCTGCTTTAAGATCATCTTTATAGCATTAAGCACAACTTAGGATGAGTTCAGGGAAGTGAAGCACATAAGAAAAATATTAATCAAAACCAGCTTTAGTCATGCTCAGACTCAAACACCAAAGCTGCTTTATTAAAATTGAGAAACTTCTTCAAATGCACACTGAACCTTGTGTGTTTTCCCTGAGTTTCAGTGGGTAACTTCACTTTTCCACAACTGCCCTAAAGAGGGGGCAATAAAGTCTTGCTCTTTTTAATGCAATGGTAATGTAAACTAATCCTGCCACAACAAATTAGCACCACTGAGAAGAGCTGTTTGGCAGCTGCAGGCCAGTAAATCCATTGATTCATTTTTAGGAGAGTATGTGACCTCTCGGAGTGCCAGACTCCAGACATAGTGCAGTGCTTCCTCACATACAACCTCACCAAGGACTCAGCTTGCACGATTCCTTCAAAATTTTGCAAAACCTGAGAAAAAAAGCCAATCAGTTATGGCTATCACTGAAATATTAGGTGCAGTCTTCACCTCAGAACCCATTTCTTAAAGTTACTGTCCAAAGATCCTGTTTCTTCCAAGGCATTCCCACTTCCCTTTTTCAATGACATTCACGTGTCCCCTGTTTGCCACAGCACAGAATTACCCAATTTGTCTTTGCAATGCCAATGTCAATTATCTCAACTCAAGGCACTTGAAACACACTGTAGCTATTTGGGAATGCAATTAAAAACAATCAGACAAATAAAAAGCTTCAACTTGAGGCTGGAGATAAATTCTGCTATCATAGGACACAAGTCAACTTCACTGATTATACTAAATGAAAAGCAGAGGGTAATTTGCCACAATACTTGGAGTGAGTCAGTGGTAAGGAAACAAATATTTCTGTACTTGACATTTGATTTAAATTCCTATAAATAATAGCTACGGTAGTGACAGCTTATTCTCAGACAGAAGACAGAAAGGAGGAAAAAAAACAAATGTTGCTGTTTCCTGATGAATATCCATTCTTAGTACTCTAACCATGTCATCTGCAATGCTGGCAAAAAAGTTTCAGTCTTAACGAAGATCCTGGGGACTGCAGGGATTCTTTCTCAGCTCTCTTACTGGCCAAGTAACTATGATCCCTTATGCACCTCTTCAGGCTTTGTTTTTTTGTTTGATGAAGTATGGTTGGCTGATATGAAAATATTTTCTACTCAGGTTATAAGTCACATTAGAGACGTGGCTAAACCTATACTATCCTGTTAGGTCAGGTGCAAATTTTTGTTTCACTTCAGTTCATGCCTGCTGTAGCTCAGAACACAGCAGCTGCATGCTAGTAGTGAAACTTGGGCTTGGGAGTGGAAAATCCCTTAAGAAAGGATAAAAGTGACCAGCAGCCACCTGGCTCAGGCCAGATCATCCAGAGTCCTCCATAATTATCCCTGACACCTCTCACCACCCCCCTATGTCTTTCCACATCACCAGAACACATCAAACTTGTCAAAAGCAATGCATGGTGAGCTGCAAAGCTGTCCTCGCATTTTCTGAGGACTTCTGTATGCATCGTCTCAGGCTTCCCCCTTCATGTGGGTGAGCAGTACCTCTTCCTGCCACTTCAAAGCCAGCACTGCGCTCTCCAGTGCGCAGCCGCAGCGTGGGAGATGGTCACTGGCGTGCCTGCTGTGCAGTGCAGGGAGGGGAATCTAGGAGGGCTTGCTTTGCTCATCCTTCGGGTCACTGCCACAAGGTAAAATCAAAGAGGTTTATGGCACAAGGCAGGCTCCAAATACTGAGACAGTGACAGCACAGCATTAGGGACAGAAATAAAATCATGGGTGGTCCTAAGCCACCCTGGGCATATCGTACTGTCTATTTTTCTCCCAGTAAGATATCACACCTTTGAGTGGCTGGGAAAAAGCATTGTGTGAAACCACTGTCTATGCACATACACTGAACAGCCAGCTAGCTTGGCTTCACACAGCTAGTTCCAGCAAGGCTTTTGCATTCACATGAAATTCTGGCCACATTTTACACTTGACATTCACATGTGCCTCAAGGTGCAAACACATTAGGTCTGCAGAAATTGTCCCCAACCTCTTGATGCTCTAAACCCTTTTTCTGCATTTTGTCTGCCTAGCAGCTCTGATGTGATCCTCCTCACCAGGATTTCAGGAAAGGAATAGGCAAACTCTAACCATGACGGCTGGCAAATTTATCCCACCCCACCAGCCCAGCCCTGTAGCTGCAGCAGAATACGAGCTAAGGAATTTCTCCTTGCACTTCTTGCAGCATCTAGTGTTTGGGTGGATATCATACTCCCTTTTGCTGTGATCCTTGCTGCAGCCAGCAGCATGATTGCTCAGCTTGTTTGATGTAGTTGCTGGGGAGCATACGGGTAATTTCCTTTACTGGTATTTAAGGATGTTTGTTAGCCTGGATTTATTCTCTGCTGAATATGGTGTGCACAAAGCTGGCATAACCCAGAAAAGCACTCATCTACAGTGTAGATGCAACTGTTTTAGATCACCCAGATCAGCAAATTCCCATCTGGACTGGGTCACTGCTTCCACAGGAAGTGTATGTGACTGCTGCAGGATCTGATGACCTGAACATATAAGGATGTCCAGTCTGTGTTAGCAATATCCTGCACTCTCAGAAATGTCTTGATTCCTCTCTGTGGGCTCCAGAACCTCTTACTTACCCATCCAAACCAGAAGAGGAGACTGAGAGGGGACCTCATCAACACATACAAATATCTTAAGGGTGGATGCCATGATGATGGAGCCAGACCCTTTGCAGTGGTGTCCAGCAACAGGACAAGGGACAATGGGTACAAACTGAGACATAAGAGGTTTCAGTTGAATATGAGGAAAAACTTCTTTACTTTGAGGGTGACGGAGCACTTGGCTGCCCAGGGGGATTGTGGAGTCTCCTTCTCTGGAGATATTCAAAGCCCTCCTGGATGAAGTCCTGTGTAATATGCTGTAGCAGAACCTGCTTTAGCAGGGGGATTGGACTAGATGATCTCCCGAGGTCCCTTCCAACCCTTGCGATTCTGTGATTCTGTGATCACATTGGCAGCAAGGAAAAGTAGATTTAAACCCTTGCATTAGTCCTGACAATACTGTGAAAACCAACTCAACTCCTAATATCTGTATTAAGAAGCCAAAGAGGAGAATTTGTGTCTGCTCCATTTTCATACAGCACTGCTGTGAGCTTTGCATGGTATGAACAAAACATATTACTGAGAATGTGGTGATGAGGCAATAATTTTTCGCCACACATTCTGAATGGCAAAAGTGAAAACCACTGGTCTTAACCACTTAATAGGTGTATGACAATTCACATACCACCAGCACATAGAAGAAGAGCTTTCAGATTTGTGTATGCACAAAAAGCATTGGTTTTCATTGCATGTAACATTTTGAAACAGATTTTGCTTAACATGGACTCAGAGAACATTTTGTTTTCAGTCAAGTACTAAGACAAAACAAAACAACACAACTCTTGTATCAGGACTTCTATCAAAAGTTGCTTTGGCTTTCATGGTCTATATTATTTTTTAACTGTATCTTGTTGTTGCTTTCTTAAAGCACCTTCCTAGGAGTATTTAGTCTTTTTATTATTAGATATAAAATAGAAATGAGAAGCAAGTTGCACAGAAACCAGTGCAGTGGGATTGCTGTCTTATGCAGTTGAAAAACAACATGTTTTTTTCTTCCTCTCCACCACACGACCCAGAGTGCCTTGTGTTATATCTTCATTACCAGGTACATAAACTGCCACAAGATGTCAAAGTCGATACTCCTTTAAGGCTGGATTTTGTTTCCTCACCTTGATGAGAATTTATTCTCATAGGAATTTATCTGGAATTTAATTCATTATGGGAGGCAACGTGTCACCTTGTTTTCCAAGGAAATATATTACAGGCACCAACTAGCTGCCTAGAGATATTTTACAATCCTTTACCAATTTTTTTCTGACACAAAGATTGCTTTATTCTCCATGCCATAGTGGTTGCTTCATAATTTATTTTTGTAGGAGAGAAGGTGTTTGAGACCTTCCTCCTTGGATGGTTGTGGTATAACGTTTAAGTTGTGTGACTTGGTGACTTTTTGGCCCACTTAAGCTCAGTTATGGCCACAGGGGGATCAAAGTGAACACAGTGCCCTAGGATAGAAGAGGCAGATTCCAACTGGGGAGCTCTTGGGTTTACAAGGCAGCTGTGGCAGACACATGGAAAATCTGCTGATGTGCTGCAAAGTGACTGGCATTTGTAAACTGTTTGCTGGGTCATCTGTCTGCTTCAGTCTGCAAACACAGGAGTTACACAGGGAAAATAAACCCAGCAACATCTCAGTGAAACATCACTTGCTGCAACATAGAGGGGGGTTTAGTCTTCCTGCAACTCAACTTCCACAGACATTGATAGGATTGACTGTTAGTGACTTGCTGTGGTATCACTCTTAATTTGGGAAAACTGAGAGCTATCTCAGATGGGTGCCAAACCATATGTGTCCTAGGGAGAACTAGTGAAGGATTTAACTATACTGAATCCAGGAAGGGCCATGTGTTGGTGCTGGGTTCTCCCCATCCTGCTGTCTTTGTCTGCCGGGCTCCCACAGGCAGAGTTCACACCTACAGACTATGCATGTGTTTTCCAGTCTTCAAACAAACAAACAAAAAGGAGCAAATTTTTACTGGAGACCTTGGTTTGCTTTTTCTCCACCATGTCTCCCTTATGAACAGAAGACAGTCCTGACTCAAAACTACCAGATTCATTGGATGTGAAACAAGTGCCGGCAGCCTGCTTGCTGTGCACTGCTGCTGCCCTGTACAGCACACTTTGCCTTTGGTTGGCATTGTTTGCGACTTACCAGT
>NW_009260760.1:601859-652587 GCF_000687185.1 Egretta garzetta
TGCATGCTCTCCAACACTGTCTCAGGACATGAGAGGCTGTAATCTCCTCCCCAAACGAGAAGTGTTCCCCAACGTGAAATGGTGTTAAACAGATTTGCACTGGTATAAAATGTAGCTGTCCTCAGGGAAGTGGGCATGCCTGTTGCCTTTTCTCCTGTCCCTTGGTGCTCTGCCAGCAGAGGATAGCAGTACCCACTTGGAGGGATTCAATCCTTTGGAGGCCCCAAGGAGTACCCCGTGGCTGGGACTCATGCTTAGTGGTAGTGAGCCTCTTTGTGTGCTGCTTCCAGCCTCAAGTGCTCCCAAGGGTGCTAGGCGCACCCCTTGTGCACAGCCACTGTGAGCCCTCGCACACCCTGGGCAGCTCACTGGGGACCCTGGGAGTGGGCAGCGGGAGATGTACAGCATGCCAGCAGCACCAGGAGACCCCTCAAAGATGCCTCTGTGGATTTAGTCCTTGAGCATTTGGCCTGAATGTTATAATGCAAGTGCTCAAAGGTCCTAATACAAAACAGTGCTTCACGATCACCGTGCTGGGCTCAGCAGGGAAGTTCTCTGACGCAGCATGAGCCACTTTTAATCATACATTACATATACTATATAAAACAAATTTAAAAAATTAAATACATGTATACAAGTATAAATAAGATACGTGTATGTATATGTAGATACACACATATAATGTGTGCATATATATGTATTTATATACATATAATCTACATACTTTTAATTATACATAATGTATCTACTTACTTTTAATTATACATAATGTATCTACTCAGAGAAGTTACTGTAGAATGCCATCCTATGGGAATCAGCCTGGCATTTTCCACTTTATTGTTCAGAGGTAAATGCATATGATCTCTCTACACAGACTTGCAGTAAAAATAGTTTCAAGAAAGAAAGTAATGAAGAAAAAGGACTTTATCATCCCTTATCAGGCACAAAACCCTTTTAGCAGCTTGTTAACAGTTGTGGCTATTGACAGAATAGTTTGATGCCGCACAAGATGGCACACAAGATTTCCGATAATGACATTATAGTGATGAAAAGGGGGCTTAAGATACTCTTTGTGGTACTGTTGTTCAGGGAACTGGAAGTGGGCATCCTAGGCCACCAGGACATGTGTATTAGGATGAAAGGGTGAAGCATCCAGAGGAAAGAACAAAGAGCTGTTGTCATTTAACCTGATTATAAATCTGGGGCATGGCAATTCTTTAGCCTGCTTCTCTTAAAGTGGCTAAAAGTACTGGAGGCTGGATTATGCTCCCCCCCTCCTCTACTCTCCTCACCGTGAAGGAGGGGGGGTCTGGAGGCTCGCTCTTTGCGCAGCCCATGTGAGGGCTGTCCCCAGCATCTCCCCCCTGCTTGTGAGAGCACAGAGGCTGCTTTTAAAACTTGCTTAGGGGGAAATGTTTGCCTTGAAACCAAAGTTTTCGATTTTGGAAATATTCAAGTAAACCCTGTAAATGTCATCACAGAGAAGCCTTATGGACTTAAAGCTAAGTGTGTGCAAAAGCGTGTCTGGCTATTACATCAAATCTTTCTCTTAAACCTATCCAACTTGTAAGACTTCACAGCAAAAAATCTTCTGTGACAATACACCCCAAGAACATTTCCCCCTGCTTTGTTTTCCCCGCAGATGTAGCAAACGCTGTGTGCTATTTGTCTAGGGAGGCTCCTTTTTCCATCCTCTCCACAGCAGGAACCTTAAGTCATGCTTTTCTAGGTAGAATTCTTGGAATAACCTGTCTGATAATTCAGGAATAGATCTCAGCACAAGCCTTTGTAGGGCTTTTTTTTTTTTTTTTTTTTTTTTTTTTTTCCCCCTGTTGTGATTTCTGGAAACACTTTTTTCCTGGGAAAGCGTTGGTGTGAATACATATTCTCAAAAGAAGTTCAGGGGTCTCAAGGGCCATTTAACCATTTTTGAAACATCTAAGGTTTTCATTTTAAAATTAATTTTTTAAAGTAATTGAATCCTACCCTCCCCCCATTCCCACTCCAGTTGTTTAGATTTGACTGTTGATTGAAATGCTGAAAATCTTTCACTAGGTAAAATGTCATCTAATCTGTCCAATGCTACATACAAACTAAAATTCAGGCATGGAAACTTACTTGGCTTCCAAAAAGATCAGCTTTTCAGAACATGGCAATGGTTTGCATAGATAATACACATACTATTATATATAATAAAGATAATGCAATGTAAGGGTAATGCTTGTTCTTACATGTTAAAGGCCTTAGATTTATCTTTTTTGACTGTGATGAGCATCCTCAGGCTGTAGTAAAAGATGCACACAAAAATCTCTGTGTAAAATTTGAAATCCTAAAACAGGCAGAAAGTTGAAAACAAATAATACATATTATGACTTGGTCTCAAATTCATAAACATTTGAGCAGCTATAAGGGTCAGATATCAAGCCCGATGTTCCATGACATCACAGGTTCGGAGTTTACAGCCGTGGCCCCAGCAGCACTTTTGTTAATCCTACTCCAACTTTATCAATAATTCTGTCTGAACTACATGTACCGGCAAAACATTCTTTGAAGTCTGCAAACAAAATTCAGCCAAATTGTCTCTGGGCAAATTTCTGTCATTACGAAGCCCTGTGGAACTGATTTACAGTCAATAGGAGCTTTTAATGAACAAGAGAATTGGAGTGGCAGGGGGCACGCAGGAGCAGCCTGCGCTACCCTTGCTCCTCATCGCACGTTACACAATACTGCGTTTGTGCAGTGGACAGGAAGGAAAAGAAATGGCTTACAAAGAACACTCACCAAAATGAGGGCTGGCAAAAAAGGAGTAAGTGAGAAAACTGCTTGTCCAGCTCTCACTGTGGGTAGGACTGTAGCACAAGAGCAAATGTGCTGGCTTAGACCAGCATCCATTTTGCCCGTTATACTCTTCAATATTAACCATTGATGGATATTAATATAAATATATGAAAGAGGCACATACTGAAGGCACTTCACAGAGATGAAGTGAGAATGAGCAAAGCAGTCCACCAGCTTAACTGCTAAATATATCGAGCAGAATATTGCAAATCCTACTGGCGTATTCAGGCAGGCTGAATAATAATTACATCTTTGCTGTCTCCGTGTTTCTTTTCTATCACAACTGAAAGTGAGCTAACAGTGCTGCTGCAGACTGGGAGGATACTGTGTCCACAATAGAAGTAGTGATGGTGATATAATAGCCTAGAACTTCTCACGCAATGACGTAAGCACATCACATACTGTATATGGCAAAGAGACAACTTTAGCTATCACACAATCGCTATTACGTCTAGGGGAGGGGAGCCATTTAAAGGGGCATAACACTACCCAATGACTGAGGACAAAAAGTGAAGATTATCTATCAAAATGAAATTATGCAGGAACTGATAGGTTTATAATGGTTTATAATGTCATTCTGCTTCCACTAAAGTCAGTTTGACTATTTCAACGTAGGCAGAATGAGGCCTGCTGCAATTTCTCAATGGAAGTTTGATTAAGGCATGAAAGCTAATATCCTAATGATAACAAGGAGTACTGCAGCAGCAGTAGAGACTACAAGCTGTCAAGATCTTGGAATGCAAAGTTCTACTTACCAACCATTCTGAGAGACATCTATGGGGTGTAAATCCCGTATGCTGGATTACCACAACCTACTCTGTGTCAGGTTTCCTGGGAGTTTGCCTGTCCAAGTACTGATTAGGCCTGACCTTTCCTGACATCTGAAATCAATCAAGAATACTTAAATGGTATGAGAGTATCTATAAGGCAATTGTTTAAACATGTAAATTTGTAGAGATCTGATGTGTCTCAGGAAGAACAATTACCACTTAACAGCTGGTCACTGAAAATTATAAGTTTTAAAGCTATTATTTGTTGGATGTAGTTATAGAATGACCAATAAGCTCAGAATTACAGCTGAAAATTCTGTGATGAAGTGTTGATGAAAAAGATATTTTTTCCTCCAAAGATGTTGACTCATTGAAACTAAAACTTCTGCTAGACAAGGTCATTTTCCATGGATTAGGCAGAGCATGCATTTGTTCAGAACAATCCAAACTCAAGTCTCAAACTGAATCAGAAAAGGATTTCAACTTAGCATTTTCCCACAGATATGTGTGCAATCACCAGCTGCTTGCTTCTTATGTCTTACTGAGCAAGTAAGTCTTAAGCTCTTGCATTCAAATTATTCACAACTCAGAGGTAAAAATTTTTGGAGATAATCTCTCAGCCCCCTGCCTCCCCTTTTTCAATTTTTTCTTTAAAAATCTTCCTTTCTTGAAAAGACTACCAAAATTTTGAGAGCAGGAAGTCAGCTGGCTTCCTGTGCCCCTGGACTGGCACAGTGGCCAATGCTGGTTTCCTATAAGTCTGTTAGTTTGAATTGCCTTGTATATGAACTGACATATCCAGCTCCTTACGGACAGACAGATTTTTTGCTAGGTATTTGCATATAGAGAGGTTCCTGGCCCATACTGCCATGCAACCAAACGAGGAGGAAAACCATATTTGAGCAGGTAGAGCTTACTTCCCTTTTAAGCAGTTGCACCACCTCAAAGCAAATCAGTGTTTCTTCTGTCTGCATTACTGGTCTTCAATGTTTAATTTAAGCCACAACATAGCTGAGATGCATCAACAGAACAGACCACAGTTACTTATCATTGCAATGGTGTTCTTTTATGCTACTCTTTAAGGTAACCAAGGCCCACTAGGGAGGCCTTAAATGCTGCATCTCAAAAGAGATTCTACTGAGGGAAGGGTGGCAAATTAAATAGCCATTTCCATGGCTTTAATGAGAAATCCCTGACTCCATTTCTTTTTCTTTATTGAAGCAAAAAGATTCAGGTTTGCTATATGTTTCTGGTAGGGGAAAAGAGGAATACTCTTAATACAGGTGTCCTATTTCCTAGTTGTCAGTTGGATGAAACACTTTCCTGAAGCTGTTAGTTAAATATCAGAGTGCCACCTGAAAAATCAATAGCTAAGAAAACAGCTCTGAGAGATTGCCAAGCTTACAAACAAAAAAACCCACCAGAAACTTGCTTTCCTAACACTTCCAGTTCTCTTCTGAGGCCAAAAGCTGCAGAATATATGTTGGATTTTGTCTGCCTTTCAGAACCCAATAATAACTATTAATAGCTTGGGAAGTTTGGTTCAGAGTTTCAGCAGTGTGCCAGGGTGCCTGCAAGTTAAGACTGGGTGTGTACCCAGTTACATAAATTCTTCAGTTCCTTCTTTTGTAGGTATGCTTCAAGAGTCTTTTTGTTCTTATATTCTCTTCTAAAACTTCAAGCCATCAATCTCAGACCTAGCTAAAGCCAGGTGACATGATTTAGCCCCAGTTGGCAACCAAGCACCTTACCTCTGCTCACTCACCCTCCCCACCCCAGTGGGTTGAGGGAGAGAATCAGAAGAGCAAAAGTAAGAGAACTCATGGGTTGAGGTAAGAACAGTTTCATAATTGAAATAAAATAATAATAAATTGTAATAAAAAAGAAAAAAAATGAGAGAGAAACAAAACCCAGGAAAAAAGAACAAGTGATGCAATTGCTCACCACCAATCAACCAATGCCCAGCCTGTCCCCAAGCAGCAATCACTACGTCCCAGTCAACCCCTCCCCAGTTTATATACTGATCATGACATCATATGGTATGGACCATCCCCTTGGCCAGTTTGGGTCAGCTGTCCTGGCTGTGCCCCCTCCCAGCCTCTTGTGCACCTGGCATGGGGTTCCAAAAAGTCCTTGACTGGTGTAAGCACTACCCAGCAACAACTAAAACATCAGTCTGTTATCAACATCCTTCTAGTACTAAATGGAAAACAGAGCACTATACCATTTTCTAGGAAGAAAATCAACTCTACCCCAGCTGAAACCAGGATACCAGGCCATAGTAGTACGGCTATAACAGGTTTTACTACTTACAGAAACATTTTATCTGATGCAGCCCTTTTCCCATTTTCACAATAGACTAAATGTTTTTAGTTGTTTGGAGCACCAAACACTCAGCCAGAGCACATTTCTACTCATGTGGTATTCCTCAACCGTTAATTCCACTATATCTTTGCCTATTCACAACTTATGATATAAGATTAGTAACCTAAACCACATGGCACTGTTCCTACTCTTTAACTGGATGGCGGTGAGTGCCTTATTGGGACACCAGTACCTTATTTGCAAATAAAATAAGTTGTCACTTAGTGAAGAGCCAAACATTTGTGTGGGCAGATGTCCATTAGCACAAATGTTCATGGATTAATCACCAAAAGGGGTGTGAACACTTTTGAATAGAAAAGCAATTTAGAATTCATGCAAACATTTGTGAATAATTTCCCTAGCTTTTCTTTAGCTTGGAGAAGACCTAATGTTTTGATGTGGGACTCGCTGATTATTTCAGTGCAAAACAGAGTATTAGAACTGAAATACGAATTCAAATTTCACTGAGACATTTACCAGTAAATATGCTTCGCTCTACTTACAGGTTGTACTTTCTATTGTATTGATTGTAAGAAGAAAGCACTTTACAAAGCACGGCCATGCACTGTACAACACTGTTGCAGATCAGTGCACAAATCAAGGACCGTTCTGGGACTCCTTAAATTGATCAAACAACAACTGTTTTCAGATCAGCACGTTCTTTTAAGTACTGTATGTTTTAGTGGTATATCCCCATTACTTATTATCTGCAGATGGGTGTACTCCCCACAGTGCTTTATAAGGTGACCACCATGTTCTGCTACTCTTATCAAGCATGCATTACCTCAAAGATATCATCTGTATATCATTAAACACAGCTTTGTAACAGAAGCTGAGACCTCTACCTGTGATTTATAGACTAAAGAAAATGTTTCTTAAACGTGCAGCCTTGTGGAAACAGGGTGCTCACGCTTGCAAGACATAAAACATTACAGGGCCCTGCAGGTTAAAGCTGTTGTATTAGTTGTCCATTACTGATTAGATAGCTTGTTACAGGTGGTTCTCTCCCTACTGCGGCCAGAGCGAGTTAGAAAGATAAAGCTTACTGCACATGATTTTAACAAAAGCAGATAAGCAAAAAAGCTGCTGGATTGATTGTGAACGTCAGAAAAAGGAGCTTTGGAAAAACTTACATTTGTATGAGAGTCTGTGAACTGCAGAAAACCATTTACTTGGCTCCTGATGCTAATACTTTGAAAGGCAGTCTGCGAGTATTAAGTGCTTGATCTTTGGAATAGCAAAGATTTACTTAGAACTGAAGGTACAGAATTAGATCCCTAGAACTGGAGATGTGCTTTTAAAGAAAAATTACTGCAGTTACATTTTAAGCACATATCTTACTGTAATAACATATCCATTAGTTATAAACACCAACTGCTGCTCAAGCACAGCTGTTTACCATGATAACGTATGACTTGACCTTCATAACAAATCCATGTAACTTAATGAAGACCTAATGCTACGAACACAAAATATAAATGAGAAAAGGAAGCATGAGGTCTGGCAAATAGTAGCAGCATCACTTTTCAGCATATTACTCCCTCTTCCCTCCCCCCTTTTTTTTCCCCTTGCATGATTTTAATAATTTAAAAAAGAGCAGAAGAATTTTCATAAAATCTATGAAGTCTTGTGTTACGTGCATGTCTTTCCCTTGCCCATGGGTATCATCAGCATGAACTTAAATTTTCTCAGCAATAAAGCACCATTATAACCTGGCAGTACCATTTCCTACAATCATAATTTCTATTGTAATTAATAAATTCTGGTCCTTTCTTAGGAAAAAAATGATGCCTGCTAAACCATAGGCAGGAAACCACCGGTGAGAAAAACCCACAGCCTAACGTGCATTTCTCAGATCACTTAGCTGAGGTGAGCATCCCGGACTATGATCACAATCTAGGGACAACTGCCCTGTGGAGAAAACACAGAGAGCAGCTATGTGACAAAAAACTTTGTCACTGATTAAAGACAAAGAAACAACCAACCTCTCTGCCCGCTGAAGGTGTGGTTCATGGGTAGAAACGAACGAGAGTGAGATAAGGCACACCAGAGTTGCCTTGTGAGATGCAATCCTGACAGCTGGCCAAAAACATATTAAAGAAGAAATCAGGCTGTGGGATGTGACAGACATCTCCATCTTCCACCCTCATGTTTCTTTTAGTATAATGGTTTTGTTTCTTATCAGTGAAGCCCAGTTGTGATAAGATATACCTAGCAGCTATCATTGCCCCCGCCAAATCCCTCTGTCGGCAAAGAAATAACCATGAGCTTCTTCACACCTGACCTCCTCCTCTGAAATCCTTATACCTGGTAGGAAAAGGGCTAAAGGAGGAAAAATAATGCACTCTCAGGAAATAAAAAGTGCAAAGCCATTTTGGGCTGGATGAAACAACTTTCTATTGCTACACACAGCAATGAGAACCAAAAAAGGTTAGATTATCACATACGATTGTAAGATATTATTTAAACACTGACCTGCACAGGAATGAGGCATGGGAGAGAATATAAGGTGAAACAGCTTAAGTATAAATAGCCTTTTAAGGCCTTACTGAATTGGAATATCACACCCTAGTTTATCTAATTAGCTACTCAGGCTCATTTTAGTAACCTAACAGAAAGAGATGCAGCTTTCTCATTCTTTCCCTGTAATAGCAGCTAGCTTATCTGTTATTAGTAAGAGCCCTGAGTTTCTGGGTTATCAGTTGCCAGGTAAGAGCAGCGCAGCAGTGCCATGCTGCCTGCAGAAAGTGCCAGGGACATTTTTCCCTCCGGAGGATGGGGATCAGAGTGCCTCCCTGAGCAGCGCTCTGCGAACCAACAGCTGCAGCATATCATGAAGGGCTGCGGCGCGCTCACAGCCAGCCAGCTCCTGTAGGCAGCCTGTACCTCCAAGGGTCCCCAGTGTGAGCCAGCTGGAACCAGTTGTTACGTTAAGATGGGAGCTTGTGCTTAGCAGTGCTGTTGGGTTAGGGCACAGGCGCTGAATGAAACACAATCTGACTCCAAACGATTACTGAAAACACATGGTACTGGGAGTAAAATGAGCTAAGGAAATATTCTGAGTGGAAAATCAGAGGAGATAAAAGCAGATAAAATGCCATAGTTGAAACTGTTGAGAAATGTTGAGGACAACTGGGGATGGTCTAAACCATTCTGTGTGCTGAATCTGCTTGCGATGAATAAGGTCTATATAACTTTGTACCTGGTAAAGCCTGCTTCTGAAGCACTTTATTTTTTGCCACAAATGAGAAGAGGCACAAGGACTTTTCAAGTGAGAAATTGTCCTTGTTTAGTTGCATGAATGAGGAGTATGAGAACGTAATTTTTCAAAATTATCTGGTGGATATGGGAAGCACATCTTAACATGTTCCCAGGATCCACAGCGTTAAAAAGTGGCTCCTCTTACTAGACGCGATCAAAGGGCAGAATGATATTGTTCACAGGCTGTTCCTTCACTCTTCCTAATTTTAAGACTAGTTGTATTTACTAAGTCTCCTTCTAACCACAGAAAAGCAGAAGGAGAAATGAGGGTTGCAGAAGTCTGGGAAGAAGGTTTTGCTTATATACATTTCATTCCATCCAGCTTGTGCATCTCTTTCAAAGAGTGAACTGCACAGAGAAGTAGTACGCAAAAGCATTGGTTGTATGTCTTCAGAGAGCTACACAGACCACCACATAAATGGGTTAATCTGCCAGCTGGAGTCTTTCAAGAGGAAATTATTTTAGAGACTCATGAGTGAGCTTTTATCTTTTGAACCAGGAGACAAAATACTGGTCCCTTCTGTATCCATGGGAGAAGATTTCCCCCTAGAAGCTGTGCAGGGAATAACGAAAGGACTCCGGCATTAGCCGTGAGGGATAGCGTGTCCACACACAGCCACAGACCAAAGTCTGAAAGCAAATTCTATCCCTAACATCCAAGCTGGGCTGTGCATGGCTCTGACCTGTAATTTTATAAAAGTTTGGGATTTTGAGAAGTGTCTGTTAAGAATTTGTCTTGAATGATATTCCAGTAGTGAAAATGGTTTACCATATGATTTCTCTTTTTGATATTTTAGTGTTGCTATACTTCTTCTCCTAAAGAAACTCTCTACAGGGTTTTTTAACTTACTAAATACAGTAACATTTCATTAATTCTTCCATTCAGATCTATAACTGTGTATAAAATGAATTATCGCCTAATGCAAATAACATGTCACAAACAAATCCTTTAGTAGAGATGGATGCTTAAAAAGCCTAGGGTAGCAGTTCACTATTTCAGCTCTGGAACTGGGTTCTGCAATAAGACTGGCTGTAGCACAACAGTCAAATTTTGAAAACTCTTCAGATACCTAATTGCACTAATACTATTGATATTTAGGTATCTAATCACCTTCATAGAGCTGACTCTACAGATCTCTACTCTTCCCGTAGCACAACAATTCTCGACTTGGTTAAAATTCTCAAGCTGCATGAAAAATAGTAGTTGCTTTCCTAAAGAAATACCATCCCAGTCAGGCCCTGAGAATGTGGAGGCAGGAACTACATGAAATATTTCATTCAGTGTGCTCTTCTGAGGGGAAAAAAAAAAAAGTGGTTCTCAGGATCTTTTGTGCAAGAAGATGGTGGTTAAGGTTACACTCCCACAGCTTGTAGGAAACTAGTGGGAATAAATCATACAGTTGTTTTCTGGCTTATTGCCACAGTCAGACAGGTGGTTCTTTGCAGCCCTAAAAGATATGAGGAAATTGGCTTATGATGCCAAGTATAGCTCATAGTTTCATTAACATTCCTTTACAGAAACTGCTAGGTAAGGACCTGCATAAAACTTTTTTTTTTTTTTTAATATATATAGGTAAGAGTTTGACTTTCTCATGAGGCAGCTGTGAAAGTAGTGTTGAAGATTCTAACTCTTTTAAATAACACAGAAAAACCTATTTAGATCTTGCAAGGAAAGAGGAGTTTAGAGTTCAGAACTGTGATGCATCATGATCTGAAATTGCAGTCTCAATTGATGGATTATTAAATGCTAGCTAAATTTCTCCTCTTCAGTATTTCTGGGATTGTATTCTGCTCCATTCATTCTTGCTTTCCCCAGGGGAATTCTCTCTCCTTCTGTCTGCTTCAGCCAAGGACTTTCCCCAAGCTGTTTTCTCACTATGGTAATGGTAGAAAGCATGATTGTGACTTTGTCCGAAATACACCCTCTTCACTGTATATTCCCATCCTCAGGCCCCGCTGCGCTGCCCCCTCAAATGGTGTAATGGAGCTTCACTTCCTAGGGTTTTACACTCACAGGAAAATATGTGCTAGCAGCTTTTCTAGTAGCCAGCTGAAAATATTAACCACAGTTTGAAGCTTCTCATTTGTTTCTGCCTACGTATATCGCCTCTCACTTGTTCCTGTAGATTATATATCTGTGCTATGTTTTTACAATGACAAATATTCAAGAGTAAAAATTAGAATGTGTGTAATTAGCTGAACATGAGTCAAAACTGTTACGGTACTGAAAGGTCAACTGAGATAGATAAACATCTGTTTTTCACACGTTACAATCCTGATGACTACAAATTTATTATTTACTTGTTAATTTGGTGAGACAGACAGGTGATACCATGATTTGACACCAATTACAGCACTTGACAGAATACTGAACCTTTAGAAGCAGTGAGTCTTGTTCTCTCACACAAATAATTCTTTTGAGTACAAATATTAAATCCCAGTCAATACCAGGGAATACAATACTTAAATAATGGATTATTATTTTCCCTTTTGGGGAATCAAGACGGGAGAAAAAAAAGTTGTTTAATAAATAACGTGGTTTGCCACTAATAGAAATGATTCTAGGTGGAAGCAAGCTAGCTACTAACTGTGTTCCTTTTATCAAAATACACCTTTTGTTGACATTTCAGTATTTAAGATCTTCTGTTATCCCTCTACATGTACATTCACTCAATATCTACGCTGTAAGATATGCCTTCACTTTAGAATATGTTTTTTGCCTGGTCAATTGATTCAAACCCTATAACTTGTTCTAGATATTGTACACTTGGATACTTCACCGAAGTGGGAAGCACTGATTATTTAATACTTTTCCTGAGTGTTTTCTGAGTGTTTGCTGGCAAGGAGTTTCTTTTCTGTTCTTAACCTGAAGGATAGTAACAGGAACAATGTCAAGCTAATCAGTTGTAAAGTCTTGATACTTGTTTTGTGAAAGAATCCAATAATCCTTTATGTGATGGAAAATGTATTTGTCTAAGCAAGAAAGAGAAACAGATTTTACATAGAATTAAATCTATTAGATCTGGCTTGCCATTGAGACCTCTTCAAATAGTCATTAATTACACTGGGATCAGAAGTTTAATATTAATCCACCGAACATCAGGCATCAGCACTTGTTGACTGCGTTGCCTTGCCAGAATGCCTGAACTCCTGACATGTGGAAACTGCTTTCCAGTTTTAGAGGGCAGGACATACTCCTTGTCTGTGCTGCTCTTAACCACTCTTCAGAGACATTTCCAGAATAATTACAATATAAAGAAAAATATTGCTTCTCATTAAGCTTATGATGCTTACACCTAAAACTTTGAGCGGTGAATATGTAATAAGAAGTATAGCATGAAAATATAGAAGTAATAATAATGAACCAGACCAGAGCTGTTTCAAACCTATCTTTATAATCTTTTTTTTCCTGAGTGTGTAACTGTTTATTTTTTCCATTTATATTTGGCATTTTGTAATGTCTCAAGAAACAATTCTTAATTTTCTAACAATCATCTCCTAGCATCATATAGAAACACTGAGTCATATAGAAAGCAGGATCCTGCTCTCATTAAACGCAAGGAGAAATTCCAAGATGCTATCCATTGACTGTGGCTAGTCTCGATAATGCCAACGCAGGTGTTACAGTATGAGCACTGCACGTCAAAAAGGGGCTCCTTCAACTGTTACAAATGTGCAAACCAAGGTTTACCTTTCCGTGCCTCACACATACTTGAAGGAAAAATAACTGATTAACTGGAGATTAAATACAAGCAGTGATGTTCCTTTGGTGCGTTATTAAATGTCATGTGAGAGGATCAGGTGGTCTTGGGAGAATTTTTCCTGCTATTTTTTTTTATTTTCTTCATTTGCTCATTACTCCACAGACAACTGTTAGGAAAGGCTTTATTACAGGAGCTTCAGTATCTTCTGTCATTGCTCTTTTGAGCTGAGTCTCCACTGAGTTCTACATGCGTAGCAGATCAGCCGAAGCAATTGTCAGTCAGCCCTGAAGACAGGAGAAGAAATGTTTTCACTGGGGGGATTTATGGTCTGCCAGGAAATGGCACAATAGGCCATAGAATTCCACTGTTGTAAAGAGTTAAATAATGGTTAAAATAACAGGAAAAATATTAAAGCTGTGTTTGTTAATAGAAACTGTGTGAAGAAAAACAATTAGTGAATCAGTCCTTTTACGTGTGAGGTTCCACAACAATATATGTAGAACATATGTATTCAGAGGTATTGAGAAATTCTCAGGTTTATTAATACTCTGAGAATTTTCAGCACTTTTATTCTTGTCAGCGTTGTGTGAGTCAACGCTGCTTCTTGCTTACAATATTCTTAGCAAGCTAAAATCTGGCAGGTTTTCATGATATTTGTGCAACTGTAAAGAATCTATGACTTTATGCAGAATCTTTCTGTGATGTTTCTCACAGTCAGAAAGGGACACAGGGAAACTTCCTTCCAGCAAGAAGTCTTTCCCCAGAACTACAGGACCAGTTATGTGTTTTATTTTATTGCCCAGAAGATAGCCAAGAAAGAGTATGCCTTTCTGCTAAGTGCTAAACAAAGAGCATGACAATAGTGTCATTTTTAAAGAGCTTGCAACCTAAGTAAAAGACAAGTCAGAGGACTCGATCCAGAGCTGTGGAAAGCCCAATGGAACCACAGAATCAGTATTGAACCATGTGAGGAGCAGAGGTCTCAGCATCAGCTGTCTCTAAACATTCCAAGACCTTGGTCTTAAATAGGAACTCCCTGCTGCTAATTTTACTCTAATTACTCTAATTTTGAGCCATCAGTTAGGCCTTGTATATTTTTTTCAACTTCAGTAGTGTTACTGAACTCAATCTGCATGATCATATATTATTCACAATATTAAAGAAAAAAGGGGGAAAGAATTAGCTACTTTAAACATTCTTAAATAGATTTTTGCAGCAAAGAGGGCATTAAAATGTGTTGCATAACAAATGAAATAATTTAATTTGTGAAATACTAACTTTATTGCCTTAGCAAGTACAAAACTTTGCATGCCAGTTAAAGATCTTTAGGGATACTTACTCTTCTGTTTGACAGTGCAGGTGCCCAAAAGATGCAAAACACTTTTGTCACTTTTGTCACTTTTGTCAGTGATGTACATAGGGGCCAGGAATTTTCCATCTTCCACTATGCTCAGTGAACACTCCTACTTATAAACTACACTTTTGTTAATATTTTATCAAATTCTAACAATCTTAAAAAAATAATTATATGGAGGAAACTAATTAAAGCAGTATAAAACACTTTTTTTTCCTATTCTTTAAGGAGTTATCTGGAAACAAAATATGACTTGACTGACTTGTTACCTACATAATTCCCAGAGTAATTTTTGCAGTTACTTTATCTTCTTGAGTAGATCACTGCAAATGGTGCAAACAAGTATTTCAAAATGTTTTGGTTTGGGTATTTTTTTTTCTTTTTTACTGGAATACAATTCCTGTATAGAAGGAAAAGCTATTAATAAAATTCAAAACTGCATTTAATGAGTATATCCAGCAATATACTGGATTACAGATTCCTGTAGTTGTTGCCTCTGTTACAGTGCAGAAATAAAGGACACTGTCAGTAAACTAGTATGCTGAAATAATTGCAGGCAACAGGTACCCTGTATCAATAAACTGTACAACAATTTAAATATTAGAAGAAAGTGATTTTTGTCTATTTATCATGCTATATACAAAAGTAATATTGGACAATCTGAAATTATTGCTTTCATTGTACTGTAGAAGAAAGGCTGACAAGCTCCTGTTCAATAGCCTAAGAACATGTATTCTCAGGGGGGGTTATTAAGACTTCTATTCATTGTTTTATATTGAATCTCTTTAACGTAAAATGAGCAATACTCAGAGGACCTCAATTGTATTTGGGATTTATAAACTATACTCTCAAGAGTGTGAATGTTGCTATTTAAGGAACTGAGACTGCAGAACACTTGGACAACAGTTTCCCAGAGTCTGCAAAATACGGACTGACAATAGAGAATATATTTTTCTCATTTATAAACATCTGGACAAACCAGTAAGTACGCTGTCTAGATCCCACAGCAAATTAGGGTCTGATTTTTAATTAAGTTTGGCATGCATTGGAGAGGTACATATGTTCAGCACATGTTTTTACCTTATACATCTTTTGCTCCATTACCTACATATTGTTCACAATGAATTCTGCTGCTGTATACAAACTGTCCAAATTGCTTTACTGAGAAAAATCACAAAATGAAAAATAAGTCACAACTTTGAAAAAATGGAGCCATGATTTTTCTGAAAGAAAATGCATGGGTTGGGGAAAAATGACTGAACTTGTAAGATGATTATAATTAGTTGTCAAACCACACACACTTTCCAGAATTTGAAACCTCATACTCAAGCTAAGTTCACCAAAAAGGTGTTAATTTCTCCCTAGTGTCTGAGGTTCCATGCAACTCTTCTCCAGTGCACCTGAAATAATCTTATTGTTCTGAATTAAAAAAAAAAAAAAAGTGTGTTTTCATATAGTTCTGATGTGGGAAGGGCTCAGAATTTAAATCCTGGAGCTCATGAGCTTTGAGAATTATGACTGTAGGTACAATTACAGTGATGTGCTCTCTGGAAGAACTTTTTGAAATGAACTTTATGACCATGAGTTGCAAAAGGATGGGCATAAATCACAAGTTTTTAAAACTAAGTCTAAAATTATTGCTGCACAAATCCTGGCCTGGCTCTGTTCCCCAAGCACACCTGGAGCTGCAGGACAGCATGTCCCAGAGAACTCTGCTTGGACCCTTGCACCAAGGCAGATGGGGCAACATTTCCAGGACTGCTAAATCTTGCATCCTTACAAGAGTAAATATAAGTTTGTCTGTGACCATGTGAGTCCAGAAAGGCAGGACTGTACCTGTTCTTGGGTATGTGAGCTCTTCCTGCCACCAATAGTAAGAGAAGGAAACTAAGACATTGAAGACGAGTACCTGCTCACACATTTCACTCCAAAAATCTAGTCTTGCAATAGTCTCATTAGAAGCAAGATTTGAATGCCTGGGGAAAGAAAATACCAAGTAATTTTTCTACTTAACCAGTCAGGCCTCTCAGAATAATCCTTCATGAGTGAAGGAGAAGCCAGTTTGGCAGAGTTGCCACGGAGACTGGAGGTAGCCCCAAAAGTAGATGTTCTATTTGTGCCCTCTTCAGCTCTGCTGCCAGATACTCTGCAACCCCAAGGACAGGAACGTTGCTCCGCGCAAGATACCCTAAGCAAGAAGAGAAAAACTCTGGGGATATACTGTTTGGTGAGACCCATCAGCTACACAGAAGACTGGAAGGGAGTTCTGCTTATGGAGAAAGAAAAAAGAGATTTGTTGCAGAAGAGTATTCAGCTGATATGGGAAGGCACTGACCTACCAAAGGACACGGCTGAATGCAGAAGTGAGATACAGAGACAGGTCTTTGTGCTCATGCAGTGTGCACACGTAGGAACACACAAAGAACAGGAGCTTTGCCAGAGAACTTATCATTAAAGGGGTTTTTGCCCAACTTCTTGGTCTTAACTGCAAGTCTACACTCGCAGCACAGCTATGTTTGGTGGCTGGAAGCTCCTCAATTTACAGAGAGCAGCCTCTTTTACCCAGTTACAGCTCTTGACCAACCCTCTTGCCCACTCAAGCCCCAAGGAAAGTGAAAACAGTGGATTCAGTGGATTCTCACATCCCATAACCTGAAGTGATAGTTCCTTGTTTCTAGGGGAAACAACCGAGGAAACAACTCATAACTACATGTTTTTGATCGGCACAGCAGAGCACAAATATAAAACTGGTCAGCACTTAAAGGCATACATCATGCATGTTTACACAGTTCCAAAGTTTACATCTCTTAAAAGTATACAGAGCTTAGTGCTAGGTTTTCCCTAGGGGTAAAATGTGTGCAGTTTTGCTTTGTTGCTGTATTTTTTGTGTATGATGGTAAATGTTGTTTGAGACGATGGCTTAACAAACCTATGCATTCTGTTAATATATAGTTGTCCTAACAGTTAGCACCTGTGGCCAGGGTGATTTTCTCAAGTTTTCTGTGAAATTCACTTAAGTTTTTCAAATCACTTTGGATGCTTCCATCTCTGGCCTCTTCCCGTCAATGTCTCATCCCCCTTGTTTTCACATAGGTACAGTATACAGTAGAAGACACCAGGACAGATGATCCAGAAAGTCCAGCGAACTTAATTTTCTGATATTTTCTTCCTATTTGAGTTAGCAATTTTCTGCTGTCCAGTTATCCCCTTAAAAAGTCTTTGTAATTCAGAACAATGGAGTGTGTAAACCTCCTTGTATGGCATTGAAAAATTACAACACTACATATGCATATATTACATGTACTACGATACACACTAAATGTACATACTGTACCTATATGGAGGTACTGCAATCTGTACTAAATGTATGTGTTATCAAGTGGTCAGACGTCATATTTTACTACAGACAGAGTGTGGTGATGTTGAAAAGAAGCTGAGCTGCTAAGAAAGCTCTGGTTTAGGGGAGCTATGTCCCTTATGTTCTCTATTTCTCATCCTGATCAGATTGGCATAGGATACAGGGGTTTAATTGGCCATTCAGATTACACTCTGGCGATTTCTAATCAGCTTCTGGCAGTGTGCAACAAAATATAATCCAGAATGTCTCCTGAGCAAAACAAAGCACCTTGTGAAATTGTATCATGCTGAACTCTTATTTGTGACACCTGGTCGTCGTAGTGTCCGTCCCCCCCAAACACCCCAATACCACAAAGGAACCAGAAAAAGGGGAAAATTTTTGAATTGGAAGGAAGTGGGTAAGAATTGGCGGCAGGCATATAGTGATCTGAATAAAACTGAATCCAAGAAAAAAATCTATATAAAAGTACGTCTTGTGAGAATTTCTTTTGTAAATCATGGCCTAAGTTTAAGGAGGAAGAGCACAGGAGGCGGACAACAGGCAAGGAACAGATCCAAGGGTGAGGCCAGAGGGTAGAGAAGCAGAGATTTGGAGGTTAGAACCTAAGCAGGGAGAAGGGGTCACTTGCAGAACTCAGCAGATTTATGAAGCTTTATGATTTCTGGGAAAGGACAGATGACAAAAGGGATTAGATATTTCTGGAGATGGCTAACATTCAATTCAGAAACTAGCTCTTCCAATATTGCCCCAGACAATTGTGTCTCCAACACAAGCTGAACTGGTGCAGCTATTCAGTGAATAGTTCATTTTTGTAGCCTTGCTTTATAGTAATTTGTAATATGAAAACTATTAGCTTGAATAGTGCATGAACAGCCTCTGTAGAAACAGAATATCAAGTAAATACATTATTTCATTGTGTTTCCAAAGAATGGTATTATTTTTTTAGCATTCAGTGCAAGATAAGAAGCTTTTTAACCTGCTAAATGAAACTATTTTCACCTCCAGGTAACAGTAATTTGCTTGGTGTAAATCCTGAAGAAGTACAAGAAAATCCTCTCTTCTGAAACAAATAAGCTAATTGTTTACCTTTCTTCTTCTGCCCATGCATGAAGTGGAAATCTGAGAAACAACCACAGAGCAAAACTAGATCTACACTGAATGGTTTCTCAGTCTGTTCTTTATCATTTGGAAAAGTGCAGAGCTGCCTACTGGGGACACTCTCTCAGAGGAAGAGAGTCTGTAAACCACAAAGGTGTGGTGCATTTTTGCCTGGCATGAATCAGCTGAGACCCATCACCTTCAGTGGATCCATTCCGATTTATGCTCACAATAGGAAGCAGGGGGTGACGAGAAGTTGTAGTTCTCTGCAATTCTTTACCCTTCACTGTATATCCTTCTCCATGTTGCATGCTAACCAGAAAGGTTTGAAGATACCATATGTTTCTAAGTAACCTGCATTACTTAGGATAGGGATAGAATTCATTAACTTTTCCTCCTTTTCCCATTAGCAGCTTCTTTTTGCACAGAATGAATGTAAAACTGGATATAAAAGACATTACAAGCAATATTTTATGTGTCCTTTTAGCTGCTTTGAGAAACACACCAGCTTTAGAGTCTCTTAGGACCACTGCATTTATGCTCCCAGTACTCATCTGGCAAATAGATAATTAATAGATACTTTCAAAGATTCTCTGGATATTTCAGGAATCTGTAATAGGAAAGCATCATTGATACTCACAGGAGCTGGTAAAAAGATTAAATAATTGTGTAATTGTTTCAAAATTTATGTATTTAATGCTTTTTACAATGACAAAGAATTACAATAATAGGGTTTACTTTACCTTACGTTTCATTCATGAGGTTATGATACATACATATTTACTTTGTTGAGAATGTAAGAATTACTGGGACAGAAGTGTTCCCAAGACACACTGCATTTTCTCATGTACTGTTTGTTTTTTTTTTTACTTTGTAGATTTTTTGAGTCCTTAATGAATCTGTAAAACTGGTATGAAAATCCCTAACTCACAAGACTGTTGTGAGGATTAATTAGTGAATGTAAGATGCTTTGAAGATGAAAGGTGTGATGTAAATGCTAATTATTTAGTATTACTATCTTCCTAATCTTGGACAAATTTGGTTGATGTGGAAGTGAGTGATTGATCTTGCTAAACAGAGGTATGCACAGTGGGAGAAGGGCCTCTGCAAGCTTCACATTAATAATTCTCCCTATGAATCTCAGCTCCGTTCTGAATCTCTCCACCTACCCCAACCCTCTACCTCTGCATGGCTTTGACAGTGTCCTTCAGATGAAATTGCTACAGTACTGCAATCTCTGGGCCTGATCCAACAACCCATGAAATCAAAGATTTTTCCACCACTTTCAGTGAACTGGGCAAAAGGTCAAAAAATAGGCTTTTATGCAGTATTTTGGAAAATTACTAAATGACAAAACCCTATTTTCTGAAAACTGCCCATATTTGCTCTCCGCATGATTAGCTTGATACATACTGTCAGGTTTTGTCAGCTGTGTCAGATCATATTCATATCATACAGTGTCCTCTGTGCGCAATAATATGATTCTTTGCAGGTCTGTTCTGCTGTGAATCTGTAGCTGTCTGCTGCACTAAATTATGTGCAACTTTAGCATCAGTATACTATATCACATAGGGCAAGGCATTTTAATGCTCAGGGCATGAGAACAGTTTGTTCCCACTCCTACAGCACATGAAAAAGTAATCTTTTCTCTGCGAGGCGAAGGCTCCCAGCTCCCACCCACTGCCTTCACAACTCAGCAGAAGCTGCAAGCCGCGGCTAGCTACTTTTTAGATACTTATCTGTCAGCTGTACCTCAGAAATGTCCTGGAAGCTGCTCCCCTCAACTTCCTCATCGTGAGGGTGCACCATGGATAGTCACCACCATAATGATTGTGAAATCTGAGGTTTGCTTAGAACTGGGTTCCCTTTGACCTTACAGACCGTTCCAGCATAGAAAAAGGTGTTAGCGCCTTAAACCTGATTCAGGATATGGTTGCTTAAATAAAAGTGAATGGATATATGACAACACTTGTCAGATACAGCAGAGTAGGAAAGTACTAAGCAAGAGGAAACATGTAGGAATTTCTTAGTTGCAGGTACCAGTTCACATCTGTACATGCTGCCAGTGTGCTATAGAATCATAGAATCACTTTGGCTGGAAAAGACCTTTGAGATCGAGTCCAACCGTTAACCTAACCCTGCCATCCCACCACTAAACCATGTCCCTAAGCAACTCATCTATCCTTCTTTTAAATACCTCCAGGGATGAGGACTCTACCACCTCATCAAGTATCAAGCTGGAGATAACAGATTCGGATAGCTGACATTAAAGCTAGAACGGCTTGGACTAAAATAAAACCTGTGTTGTTATCAGCAATGGCAGTTATCCAAGGACTGTGATACATTCTCTGTCACTCGCCATTTTAAAAGACCGTTTAGATAGTCTGTGTGTTCATCCAAATGAAAGAGTGAATCCCGAGCATTCCTGTAGCTGATGAGAAATGAGGAGTCAGGCTCCCTTCACTATTGAAGCATCCAGGAGTGCACAGAGTGAAGTATAATGCATCGGGTACATTCATTACTCATTTATCGGGACACAGCTCAATAAATACCAGTCCTCATGGACTATCACAGCATGTCATGCCACTAAAAACTGAGGTACAAACAAAATCCTTTCTGTGGCAGCTGGTGAATTGGCTCAACTGTGAAGCAAAGATTTCTTCCTTCCAGTTTGGCATGGGTTAGCTAGCTCTATTGTATAAGGGAATAGCTCTTGAGCTGCAAAGGACAAAACAAACCAATAGAAAGACTGTTCTGTACCTACAGGTATGGCAGATTGCACCCATATAGAGCTGTCCTGCACACTGGGAAGCAGAGAACATGTAGACCCAGATCTAGAAAAGGTTTCCGTGTCCTCAGAGCAAGTGTGCTTTTTTTGGTTTGTGACTCCCAAGTGTTATGGTAAACCTTTTGGGATGTTCTAGAGCTGTGGTTCTCAAACTGTGGAGCACTAACAATTACAAATCAAGCAGTGGGGCATAGTGCCACTGTGTGCTCTGGGAGTCTTACAAGAGCAAAATTTGCATCTAGAGGTTTTGTTGGCCCCTTTGTAAATCTACTGTGAGCTGTGGGAATTTTACATCATCAGTCCAGGAAGTAATGTAATTACTTTCAATTTGTTTTGTGTTGGTTATTTGTTTTTGATGTTTCTGTCATTAAAGATACATAGCAAGATCGCAACAACCATTGAGCTGTTTTAAAATAATGTGTAATAAATACATTGATAACGTTAGACTTGATGCTGTGCTTAGGGAAGTTAGTACACAGCCACAAAGTTGCTTGAAAACTCCCATCTCTCTCAGTGAAGGTCTAAGTGCTGAAATGGAGGTAGAAGGCACTTAAAGCACCTCTATACCTCCACAGATCTGGGCCTTAATTTATAAACTACATTACACAGAAAAATAGGATTAGCCTCCTTAGGAGCTTCCTTTAATCTGTTATTGCTCTACGGTACAGTGCTCTCCGAGAACAGATATAAAAAAAGCTACTCACAGGGTCTCCAAATTCTCAGTGGCCGTGGTCAATGCCAGGTTGCCCTGTCTGCATATTGTTAGATTTTAAATGTAGCCTTTATTCATTTGATCAGCAAGATTGTTGTCTGCCATTAATAGAAATTGTGAGGCAAGTTTGTCATCAAGTAATAAGCATTATCCATCACCATTATATTTTTAGTTTAAAGATATGACAACTGGGGGAAATGACACTGCAAGGACTGAAATATTTGTCTTCAGTGCTCCTTAACCTAGTAATACATTACCCTGAAGTGCTGAGGAGCCACATGAATATCAAAGCTTGAGCTTCTATGTACTTGATATTGAATTACTGCCAATCTGGAAAAGATTAATTATTTGAATTTAGAGAGGGACAGCTTTGCTCAACCTATCTGAGTACATTGCATATAACCTTTTTCAGATGTCATAGGAGAGCCCAGATGGACCTTTCTCAGTCTGTTTGAATTCTAAATGAGATTTTTGAGATTAAAGGCCACTGCTGAGGAAAAGAATTCTGTAGTAAACTCCAGTAAGATTGACAAGGCTCTGTGGCATCATCTCTAAAATACCTACCATTGTCAAAAATCATACTAACAGAGGTCATCCTTAAGCAAAGGAGCTAAGCATTGAGCGTTAAGTATGATAGTAGGCTGGTGATCCTTATCTGTGCCCAAAATTCTAGTTATGATAGGATAAGTACAGCCTGATAGACCAAACCAGCCCTTCAGACCTCAAAAATTATGCTTCTCTAATCTCATAATAGTTCTTATAAAAATTAATCAGTACTTTCTGATTACTTAGTGAGTACAATTACTGAAATTATTAGAAGTTCCAGTAAAGATACTACAAGATGCTTTAAAGGAAAATAATCATGCCACAGATTAAAACCTACTTTCAATCTACACACACGGACATGCTGTGCATGGGAGAGGCTCTATGTGGGAGGAGTGTGGAGGAAGCAAAAAGCAAAAAAATCAAGGGAGCATATGCAAAAAAGGACTGTTTCCATTTTTCTGTGTAAGCACGCAACTGATTCACCGCAGGGGCTGAGTTCCTGCAAAACAGTCTCTAAATCTTTTGCGGAACATCTGTGCTAGAGATGGGTGGACACGGCTGTTCTGAATCAGTTCTGCATTTACTAATTTATTACCACCCGCAACAAGTTTATCACATATTACTTTCCTCAGAATGTAAATAATAAGGGCAAAATACATAGGACATGGCAACTGTACATGGAGAAGTGTCATTATATTTTATTGTATTGCTGGCAAAGTTTCTAGTGAATTCAACTCGTATTTATTCAGGTTATGTGCCATACATGGGTTTGGACGATGGATAGATCCTTCCACCGGGTCCTATAGAAAACACAAATAAAATACTCCACAGAGTACAGAACTGAATTTTACAGGGATTAAATTAATAAAAGGACACAAGATGCAATTTTCCATCTTCTGATTGAATATTACAGTGCCTGACTAGCATTATCCCATGTGTTGTAGCTAAGTACTTCAAAACAGGACAAATGAAGGTACAAAGAGGTATAGGCCATGAGTTTACATCTTTAATATGCATAAATAGATGCTTGAAAGAAAAATGTAAACAACCAGTAAATGTTGTGATAAGTTAGAAAAAACTCAAAGTCTCTGTAGCCCTTCAAATTAGACTATTAATTATAGTTATAATTTTTATGCATTTATTCCAGCAGTTACGTTAAAAGGCCATACTGCTCCAAAAGTTTTTGCCCCATCCAGCCTTCCCTGGTACCCAAAGTGAAAGCACTTCCTGAAGAAGCAGACAGATTTCATGAAATAATATTTATCGCCATGTCTTCTTCTCACTGCTTTCTGTTTGACACGTACTTTTACCTTTCATATTAGCTTCTATTCTATATCTGTGTGACTGATCAATGACTATTATCTTCTGTATTTTAAGACTAGAGGTAGCTATATGCCACAGAGAAGTTTTCTCATACAGACAGAAGATTAAAATATGCGATAGAGAAAAGAGAAAATAGCAGTTTGGTCAAAAAACAGTCCTTTGTTCAGCTCTTTCACTCTGAGCTATAATTGGAAAGGAGCTCACAGCATTCAGCTGATAACAAACAGAAGTTCACAAAATTTTATTATTGACATGAAGTAGGATTTTTTTTTCAGAAACATTCACAAGTTTTTTTATAGTCATCACAGAAATAAAAAATAACTCCTGGACAAGTTCCCATACAGTAATTTATGTCCAACAAGGATATCGACAGAAGTCCTGCTGGGGGTCACTGGGAAAAAAGGATGTTTCATTGACTTTTTTTTTCTCTCAGTGATCTATTTTTAGGAGGGGCTTAATTTAAAATTTTCTTGGTTACTTTTTTTTTAACTGGATTTACCCCTTAGAATAGTTTTAACATTTCTTGTTTATATATTTTGATTGAAGACATTTAAAGTATTTAGTCTGCTTCTGCTGATGGAAACAAGGAAAGTCTCATTCATATGAAGGCAAACATGGTTCTGTATTGATGTTAAACACATTCTTTTATTCTTGTCAAGGGTACAATATGAATTTATGTTATGTATAAATTTAAACTCTTCATATAGCTACCAACCTACTTCAATGATTGCTTACAGACTTGTTTAACAGAAACAGTCACTCTGTGACTTTTAACCAGGCCAAAATGTGCTTCTCTTCTCTGTGTTTTGGCAGTGCTTACAATTGAAGTTACGTATTCTATATTTTTATGCAGAAGTGATTTTTTTGTTTCACAAAAGCCTACTGTAAAGACAGTTTTACTGAAATTTCATGCACAGCAAGGACATTTTAAGAACAGTAGTCAAAATACGTATCTGCCATTAACATTACAACATTTTTCAAGTGTGAACCTAAAACTTACACCAAGGCAGAGGTTAACTCTGATTTGGGTGACATTAAGCCATTAAATGTAAATGAGGCATCTTTTATTCAGGAAAATTTCCAGTGATCAGAGCAGTCTCTTCCCAGGCCAAAGAAGAAGAGAGCACAAAATCCAGCAGACATGCACAGAGTGCCTTAAAGTGAAGTATCCGGAAACTGTATCTGCAGGTGCTCTGGGAGAAGTAAATATTCTGACCAGTAAATGTGTTGCATCCTTCTAACTTGTCATAAAATGATGCAAATCACATTACATGATTTTGTAATTCATACATGAAGTCTGACATTTTGAAATCCCCAGTCAGACACAAGGTTTTTAGTAGCATTTTTGTTGAAGTATTTTTCTCTATATCTCCATGGTATTTATTCCTTTATTTTCACCCTGGAAAACCCCTTTTAAACATATCTGCCTATCCCTTTACTAGTAAGGTAAACTTTGCAGCAGTCAGTATGCTTGATAAACTTCCACCAAACTCAACACTTTCTATTTGGTCTTCTAAGAAGCAAGACTAGGGGCTTCAGGAGGGTTTCCTTTTACGCATTTGGAATACTGTTAAGAAATTATAAACCTTCTGGGGTTTTGTGGCAATCAGATCTTGCTCTGTTTTTAACTATCTTTGCTGCCTTTGTTGCTGTGGAAAAAACAGTTTAAAAAAAAAACAGAGGAAACATTTAACTATAAAGAAGGGAAACGGCTGAAACAAAGTAAAGACCAAATACAAGTGCATAATGCAGGGAAAATGCTTCTTTCTAATTTCCATGATATAATCTTATACTTGGGAAAGTGAAAGACAAAACAAAAATAAACAGAAAAAAAAGGGTGTTTAGTTGGTATCCCTTGAAGTTCCTCTATTACAAATAAATCTTAACCAGCTGAACCCTGGGAAGGACCTCAGAATTTGCAGTTTGAACTCTTGAGCTTTCAAAAACTGCAGAGGTCAACTAAAAACCAGTGCACATCCAAACTCACTTCATATAATCCATTTCTTCTTTTGAGAAGGCAGGTGGTGACTATTATCATAATGTTCTGATCCAAGAATCTGACTAAAAATTTACTAAACATAAGTGAAATTATTTTAAAAAGCTCAGCTCAAGCCCTGTAGTTCTTGGCTTGGGAGAGAATAGCAAACCTGTTCTTGGAGCTTAGTACACCAAGTAACATGTTACAGATGACAATCTCTTGGTCCACTTAGAAAAAAAGAATCAGTCCATTTTTATGCATTGTTATCACATAAAGTGACACTACAAATTTGAACATAAACTAACAAAGAACTGGAGCATTTAATATCAGATTCAAATAACTTTACAGATATTTCTTCTTATCTTCTAAAATTTGCCCCTGGCCATAAGAATATATACTTACTTTAAAATACTTTTTTTTTTTTAATGTGATTTTAATAATGGCTCTTGCCATTTAATCTCAATTTCCTACAAAAATGATGATAGTAAATACTAGTTGTTACATGATGTGTACCTTTTCCTCTTTCATTAATATAAGGCAAAGATGCTGAGAATGTCAACAGGGAACTGTCTCTTGATATCAACAGTGAGATCACATCTTTTTCTTGTACAAATATTTCACACTTAGTGATTTAGCAGATAGAAAAAAACACAGTGACATTTGAAATCATTCTATAATTTCACTATTGTTTTAATGATATCACAAAGCTCCTTCAGAAATATTGCCTAATATACAGTTCTACTAAGGAGAAGCATAATTCTGTATGCCACAAAACAATGCAGACTGATTTATTTTCTATGCATGACTGAATCTTTTTCCTGTGTGACTATGTGGGAGTCTTATACAAGAGGAACTCTACAGTGTGTTGTAGCATATTAAAATTATGAATGATATGAAGAGGACTTCTTAAAATCAGTTTCCTGGTTTTTGAAGGCATAAGGTACTTGAATGTGCTTCAGTGTCTCTCAAAACATTGTACATACTGAATCTGAACCCAGTGTGGCTACTTCTAATAATATGAGCAAGCTATGAATAAAGCAATGTAAACTCTATTCTTTTTTTTAAACTGAATGCTTTATTATAATTATTTTTCATTATAATGTGCATCCTTACCATACAAAGCATTAATTAAATAATAATGCATTTCAAAAAGTTCCCAGACTTCATGAACTGTTAATTAAATACAGCTCAGGCTTTGGTTACATATCCTTTTAAGAGTTCCTGTTCCCCTGAGTTTAGAGATCACAGCAGGTCACCCTGCTCAACGACAGTCTCTCATGCAACACTGAATAGTGCTGCTATTTCCAGTGAATTCTCCCATCTCTCTCTAAGCTTACTGGAGAGGAAGTTGACTTGTAAAATGATCATGTGTTAGAGATACAAAAGAATAATTAAATAGCCTTAAATATTCTTAAATATCCTCTTCTGATATTTAAGTCCGTTACTTTTAGACAGACAGCCAAAATAATTTTAAAAGGAAATTCTATTTAAAAAAACAGTAAGTGACACAACACATTAGAATATCACTACCGTGCTGGTAAACTTGTACCTGTAATCCCATGAGGAGTAAATCCTACCTATTTTGAATAATAGGCAGGTATTCTTTTGAATTCATTTATTTAAACACGCTTTCATCTCCCCCCAGGCTTTCAGGCAAACAGCCAAGTGAGTCAAAGGGCAGCCTTGCATTTATCAGTTATAATTCAGGGCTTGTTTTCACACAAAAAGATTCATCTGAAACAGCTAAAGGTGGAATTTGAAGTCAGTCAGTTCTGTTACCTTAAATCCCAACGTGTGAATACTTCCATTCAGAATAAGTGATTTAAACTGAGTAGAAAGGGATTGATGTGGTTTACTTATTCATGTTTAAAAGATTACTTGGATTTTATCTTTCCCAATGTTCCTGTGTATCCATTTTTAAACATTAGAAAGAGAGGTCAGGATTTGGTCTTGGACTGCATAAGGGCTGTACTAGAATTGGCAGAGGACTCAAAATCCCCATGTTTGGGAAGGTGGGAATGGTCTGAAATTGTGCATGCAACTTGAATAGCCTTGCAGGATCCATGTGATTTCCGTTGGTTTCTTATGACAGTTTGCATCCCGAATTTTTTTTTCATCCTATTTATTATACACTGCCATCAGCTTCCACTGAAGTTAACCCAGCCTCCAAGTCAACAAAGTCATTCATGCTTATCTAAAACTATGTTTATTTACAACATTTCCAAGATGCATCTCAAGGGATTCTTCCCGTGGTTACAGATCTGAGTCATATGATCCTATAGATAGGAAAAACACAAACAAAAAAAAACCAAACCAGAACTGCCAGTCTCATGGTTCCTGCTTGCACAGGGTGGCTCATGATCTTTTGTTTGTGAAGGAGATGTTCGGATTTTTCACAAACAGTCTGTAGAACCACACCATTCCTCTGGGATATAACTGTTTTATATCATCTTTGGCTACGCTGAACAAGCTTGGATCTGTGCTCATGAGAAGTCTCTCACGCCAAGGACAATGGGGGAAATGCTGTATACAAAGGTCTCCCCTAGGAAGTTGTGAAGGTCACAGCACACATGATATTTCTGACACAAATCAAAGACAGGTCATAAAAACTTAAGCTGACACAACTTTCACCTTCCTACTGATACATCTTGTCATTACCACACTATCCTCACCACAACGTACCACAATTTGCTTCCTTTTTACCTCTCTGCATATGGTCCTTTGTTAAAAATACTTGTACTATTACGTTCATTATTTTTCTTAATCTTTTGTGTGTGTCTGCCTCATAGTGGGTATTCACTTTCTAGGTTTAGGTAAACTATTAATTGGCAAGGTGGAAAGGAGGATAGTCAAAGCAAAATATACTGGCTGTTTGTGATAACACAGGAGTCCTTCTGTGTCAGCAGCCTACCTCTGCACTCTGCATCTTCTATATGGGAAAAGGTTACTTTTTAGTAAGAAAGGAGTTATATTCCTGCTATCTGTCAGTCAGGCACACAAAAAATATGCTCCTGAGAGGCAGCAAAACCTCCCCTCTATTTTGAGTCTCAGAACCACCTTCATTCCTCTTCAGTCAGAGCAGACTATGTTCAGAGTATCTGGTCTGCTTCAGGACTGTTAATCCTAGACTCCCTGTTAGAACACAAAGGAGGATAAAGGATTATTTCCTGCCAGCAAATTTATGTGAGTGCCCATTGCTAACCACTATTATCAATTATATACCAGGGAAATGTTGATTCATGTTAATGTTTGTCACCCTATCTAAACATTATACAGCCTGAATAGCCCATACCATTCTCCTAGAAGTAAGGTAAGAAAAGAAGTGCTATGTTTATCTACATTTTTCCACAAGTAGCAAGAGTTGCTCTTCAAACAATGTTTCGTAATTCTTTTTTTGGACAGAAGCTAAAAATTGTTTTGTTTTTAGAACAAGATTGATTTCATATAAAGGGGCCTAAATGCTAATGCAAAGGGCTTCCAGAACATAATTTCTTTGCTGTAAAACACAGAAACTATCAATAAATGCAAAATAAGCTCAGTGTGTAACTGGTCTTTAGGCCAACACTGTCAATGAAAGAATACACGGCTGTGAAGTCCCTTGAGCATTTCTGTTAAGATCAGGAACTGTGACACCTACATTCCTCAGAAAGAACACTTTTTTTTTTTTATTTTTTTTTAAACTGGGAACCTCACATTTGCTGGTCTACATCATGTTCCTGCCCCCTCTTCCTGTTCAGTTAAACCACACCCAGCCAATTAATTCCTTTTCAGCTGCTATAACATTCTTGGACTTTTGAATATTAAGGGAAAGGCAGCTTTTTACTCTCACCATAGTATCCTGGCTGACTATGTTGAAACACTCCTCTCCTTTTCTCCCCATAAAAAAACTGTGGCAGGGACCCTGGTTACTCTGCTTTGAAATGACAGGCAAGGAATGATGTGTTTCATGATACTAAAATACACTTTCCCCACCCTTTTCAATTCTTAATAGGAATGGGATCACAACAGGAGTTTAGGGGCAGCTACAAACCTCCTATCACTGCCTTTATATAAATCAGCATAAGCAAACCAGAGGGTAAATCAGATTATTTCTTATGTAGAGATGTCATCTATTCATTTCTAACAGGTACGGTGCATAGGGTCCCCCCGGGCACTTCAGAGCTGACCTAGGGAGACTGCCTCCAAGGATAAGGCAGCTACAATCAGTTAGCTGGCTGCCAACTGGTAAAATTGTCTTTTAAAAAGGAATTGACTATGACATTAGACAGCAACTAACCTCTTCAAGTTTCTGGATGTCAAGTAGGCAAATGGGGATTATTTTGCAAGAGGGAGTTCACTGTGGCATTCAGCTAAGCCAAAATAACTCCAGTGAGACAATAAGATCACAGCAAAGATGCATTTTCTCTATTACAATGTAAGATAATCAAGATTTTATCTGGGGAAGTTGCTCCCACATAATTCTTCTACAGCACCCACTTTTCCCTAATGACTGTGTGATACAAGTTAAATACAAGGAAAAAAGTAGCTTTTATGTTAAAACGAGAGGAACTCAGCCCCTGCACATTTATCATCATGTAGCTCTGACATCCCCCTACTGTACTGTAGAGATTAAAAACAGATCCCCAAGACTCTCATTTAAAGAGCCCCATAGTGGTTTTCGTTTATTTTTGTGGAAGTTGCAAGGCAAATAAGCATGGTGCTGCGGGAAGGGTCCTCAGGGAGCCACATCGGTGGAAAAATTTTATCCGGTGATAGCTTGGTTACCATGAATGTAGAGGGAGCAATTCACTTTGCCTCAGTAACAAGAATTAGCTGCTAAAGAAAGCCATTCCTTTAGCAGTCTGGATGGACATTTTCTTTTCTCTGTTTCAGAGTCCTCAAAACTTACATGAGTACCCAGGGATGCATGTATGCTTCTGATTCATGCGTGAGCTTGTGCTGGCCTGGTTTGCTGGGCTGAAATATCATCAACCCAAGCATTGTGCTTTAATCCTCCAGCCTCAACAGCCTTAAAACCAATTTGAAATGCACTGAAATGACTTTGTAATCTCTGGGAGCATAACTTCAAAAGCACACTAAGAGCTGGCAAAGATGCAAACATGCTGACTCTGTAAAGAACATTAATAGCACATCTCAAGCACAACTGCATCTGTATCTCCTAAGTCTGCTTTTCACAGTTAAAGGTCATTAAGTGAAATAAGGCCAAAAGAAGAGCGCTTGCAAGCACCAAAACATAGGAGTTATCATACAAATTCTTCTTAAAATCAAGTGTTTAAAGTACTTCGAAGTCCTAATTAATGCCGGGTGTAAATGCACAATGTTTCCTTTTCTATGCTGAAACATGTCTTGCTTTGTTGCTGTAACCAATGAAGAGAAAATTAATGGCATGTCATCAGGAACATGATTTTAAAACAAAGTGAATGTCCTCTTGGGTTTATTTTGCTTAGTGCTGCTTTTAAGCAACACACCGCCTTTCCTCAAGAAAAGTTTTGGGCAGGAAAAAGTACGCAATTTGGGTGCAGACTGCATATTTTCCCAGAAGTGTTTTAGCTGCAGTTTAGTTGCCTTCCCTGCAAAGGGGTGCTTCCGTAGACTTCATAAGCTGAAGGACTTTATTTCTGGTAACTCCAAAGCCAAAGAAACAGTAAGGAATCTGACGCTGATCCCACAAATGCTATTCATCATACTGTATTCTGGCAACATCAGAAGAAGGCACAGTACTAGCTGAAGAGGAGAGCAAAATCAACTTCCAAAAGTGAAAACAGCACACAGTATTTTCATTCTAAATTATGCAGTGATGAGCTGTTTTTTTAAAGCAAATCAATTCAAATTAAATTTTCAGGGACACTGAACTTTAAATATTGCAGATAACCAACCTCATAACCTCTTCAGAGATTCCCAAAATTCTTCCTTGATTTCATAATGAAGCTGAACTAACATCACTAGGACTGAATCCTTGCCACAGATGTGGTTGAAAGCATCCTTAAAAGACTGTATCAGTAATTGCATGCTTCAATATAATCTGTTTCAAAAGAATAAGCGCAAGAGTATCTTAGATACATTGTACCATGTATTGTGGCATGTTCCTTCTCATATAAAGTCATTCATCTGCTTAAGTGTTTCACAATTAGGATTTGAATGGCCATGACAATGCTGCAATGAATTTTACCTTTTACAAGAATTTAATTATTTGCATCTAGTCAAAGTATTAGTTGATTTTTTTTCATTTTATAAGTATAAATTAAAGAACATTGGTCTTGTGTTAACATATGTTATTGGCTGCTGGTAGTTGACGTGACAGGTGGGTATGCTGTTTTATGTCGCTCTTCTATATTAATAGCTTAGAAAGTGATCGTTCATGCTGGAAAATGCACAGACTTAAAAAACAATTGCTATTTCAACCCTGGAGGAGATTCCATGAATACCCTACATTTAGCAGTCAGCTAATAAAATCAGTGTATCAGTTAATGGCTATAAATAACTGAGAATGGGAGGTCATGAATTAGCGTTGATCTGGATTCACTTTGTCAAATGCAATGATCTTATGGCAATGTGAAACTGCTGACAGTGCATAATGAAGCTCTTAGCTTGCAAATCAAACTATTGATATTGTAAATGTTATTAACAGCGTCTGTGAAAAAAATAAATATTAAAAATGTTATGAAGCATCCAAATTGCTGCCTTTCATACAGTTCAGCAGAGATTTTTAGCTTTCTTTTTCTTCCCTTTCTCATGTGTTTACCAAACTGTTACAAAACATATGCACTATTTTTGAGGAAAAATAACACAAGCCAAGCAGAAGGATCTATTCATGATCAGAATGCAATGGCCTTCATTATATTCCAGTTTGCTTATAAGTGACTGATCGAGAGTTAGCAGATGGTATTTTCTTTCACCCCTTTGCCTTCCTCTTATTTAATTACTGCAACTTAGTTTATGTGCTGGCTCTATAACGCCTAATAATCATGTATATTTGTAAGATCACCACTTTATGATCTCCAAATTCAGCAATGCTTAATCTACCCTCACTCAAGTATCTTAGACACAATATTTAAGCTATGTACTAAGACCAGCCCAACCTCTTATATTTTATGTTGCTCTTGGATGTGTTTCCATCAAATGAATAACCTAGCATCCACCTAGGAAAGTGTAGCACCTGTGGAAAATCTGTTTGGTAAGTAATGTATTATACTTAAGTGTCCTTTCTAGCAGCAGCAGCTGCTGTTCGTAGTGGCACAGAGGGACTCTGCAGGCTGTGAGGGGTCTGCTTGGTTTGGAAGGGCAGTTTTCTAAGGGCTGATACATGGCCAAGCAGGAAGAAAGCATGCAGATCTGGAGCTGTACAGAGATAACAGTGCCTCCATTTGACATGGTGATTAAAACACACGCTGTTATTCATAAATCACAACAATCCCATTG
Organism: Egretta garzetta; assembly: GCF_000687185.1. NCBI lineage: Eukaryota > Metazoa > Chordata > Aves > Pelecaniformes > Ardeidae > Egretta > Egretta garzetta. Next base: position 635,373 of record NW_009260760.1, read on the forward strand.
CTATTTGCGTAACAATCCTCTCTTCTTCCTCAGTCTCTAATTTTATCCCAACTTCAAAAATTCAAAACATGCACAGACAAAATTTATGGTGGGCCCTGACTCTTGTCTGATGATGCTTCTTTACCTGCAAAGTCAGTGCTGTTTCAAAACCAAATATTTCTCACATCTAGTGCCTCACCAGCAACCCTTTCTACCAGGAATTCGAGGGCCAGTCTCGGTGGATTTACACCAAGTCATGACTCCTGAAAGCCCTCCCTGGTCCCAAGCCTGATGGAGCGCAGCTCAAGGGGCATCCCAGAGTGGAGGGCCCCCTTTATAGCAGAAAATCACAACACAACAATGCACTCATGGTTGAGAAGACTGAGATTGGAAGACATGAAACATGTGGGTTGAGTAGAGTTCCCTTCCATCTGTCTTTTCCTCGGTAAAAACTCAGGAAAGGAAGATTCCTCAGGCAGGAACATACAGAACTCATAGGGCCCATGCGGGCTAGAGACACAGTTGCATCTCCCTTCTCCTCAGACTGCTGCCGCCAGTGCAGTCTGGCAGATCTGGGTGTGCAGCAGTCGGGTGAAGAGGTTTTGTCTCCCCAGATTGCTTTAACTTTAACATTCTGTCCTTTTAACAGAAGTTCAGCAGAATCAGAAATTCAAATACAAGTTCATTTTAAAGGAATCAGCAGACATGATACTGACATAACTCTTTTTTCCCCCGCTACTAGGGTGAATCCAGAACTAACATGCCCATAGCACCTAAATTCTGAAGAAATGACATTATTTGCTGGGTGATCTACTAGAGGACATCAAAGACGCAACTAAACTGCAAGCCTTTGCATTGAATCAAAATCAAGAGATCATTTTATTTTCTTCTTCCATCTGTTTTAGCACCGATCTAAGTAGCCCAAGTGACATAGAAACTGTGGAAAGAACCAATATAAATATTTGTCTCTAAGTGGCATGCATTGTTTGTATCTACTACAAATGTCCAGCAGATAAATTCTGCTTGCTTCCATTTAAGGTACAGACTCCTGGAATTAGCCAAGTTCCTTCAGCAGCAATGTTTTAATCTGTTCCAGGACATCTGAAATTCTGGAATATCTGGAAATTTATTCTTCTGACTTGCAACTTAGAAGGCTGAGCATGGCATTAGTTTATTTTTCTCTTAAGGACCCTTAGGCATCTGGAGATTACCAGACAGAAAGACCAGGCTTTTTTTTTTTTTTTTTTTTTTTTTTTTTTTTTTTTTTTTTTTTTTTTTTTTTTTTTTCTTTCTCGTGACTTCACACTACTTCTGAACTAAAGAAAAGAACTATAAAGAAGGTGCTTTAGAAATGGCTAATACAAGACCTAACACCCATGCCTGTGAAATCCCCAGAAACTCCATTAAGCTGGATTTCTGGGTTGTTTCCACCTCAACAGGAGTATCATGGCCCCAGATAGTATCCATGATCTGGTTCACGGTGGTTAAAGATGGAGTTTTATGTTTCTTGCATGGTTTATTCATGACGCAGTCACTACAAGCTGTTTGAACAAGCATTTCACAGAGTGGGTGTGGGGTTCAGCCCTAAGGACAGAGTTACATTGCATTAATACAATTACTTTAATACCTTTACTCCTACTATCTTACAGCGACGTAGCCGAGAATGAATCAGGCTGAAGATTTTGCATATAGGTGATTCCATTATTTTTATGAGGCCCTGCAGGCTCTAATTCTTTGCACCATGTGGGAGCCTTCCATGAATACAGAGTGCCATCTGTGCTTGGGTCTCATTCCTTAAAGAAACATTTAGCTTTCTATTCATCCTTTCTGCATTCCTGGGGCTGAGCAGTGTGTGAGTGCGTTACCCCTTCCTCCCTTGTGTCACCAGAGTTTATTGATCAGCCTCAGGACTGAAAACACAGCAGAGAGCCCTGCTGTTTCCAGTAGCTGTTGCCTATCTTTTGAAGCAGAGATGAATGTTTGAGGCATAATGTATTCTTTCGACATGAGAGCATTAACCTATTGTGAAAAATAAATGCAAGAGATTCTCAAACCGGGAGGAGAAAACGCATTGGATCATCAGAAAGCTTGCACACCGAGCCTTTTGCTTCAGCTCTTGCATCCTGAGCCTCTTGTATCTCTGACTAATTCTCTCCCTGTTCACCACAGGAATACTAATTGCCAGATGAAGCTCTTTGTTCAGCTAAAGCTCTAATTGTTGCTTAGAAGAGGAATTGTCTCTTGCAATCATTTAGTCCTAAGGAAACTTGAAACCTTATTTCTGTGGTTGAGTCCAGAGAGCACACAGTTATAAAGCTACTAAAATTACCAGACCAGAGTCACTGGGTCAAAAAAAAGGCCCAATTCTTTCTGAAATGTGTTGTTCAAATCCGGATCAGTAACATTTTGCCTTACATCACAGGTAAACTACAACAACATTAAGTGTCTTGCATCATTCTATTGTGACACAAAAACCACAAGACATTTGGAGTTTCAGTATGAATGAGAATCCAGAAGTTCAGATATGCATCAGTCACTTTTGACTTACCAGCACTAAACCACGGGAGCCTATAAAAGCTGCCTGAAAACAAGAAACATTGAAACAGAAAAGCATGATCTTAATATAGATACGCTTTTGAACAGAATAGGTCTTTCTGTTGCCTGCATTTTGATTTATATCCATCCAGCCTGTACCTGAATCTAAAAATTCAAGGGACCTCCAAGGTGCATGGAAGCTGCTATTCTGCAGCACACTAAGGACAAGACCAGATATTTGGGCGTAAATTCAACTTCTTCACCTTTTCAAAGATTAGGATTTGTGACAGTCTACCTGAACCCAAGAAGCACATACACAAATGTATGCCTGGAGTAAAAAAGAAAAAAAATAATTGAAAAACCATGTCCTAGTTTTTCATGAAAAAAACCACACATAACAAAAAAAAGTAGAAGAGATATGTACCACTACAAACATGTCAAAAAACCGGTGCCAGATTATAGGTAAAGATAAAAGCAGTATATGAGAAAGTCAGATAAGTAATTAAGAATTCAGAGACTTTTTTTTTTTGCCTGAAGGCATTTCCTGGGCCCCTTTCATACCTTACAGAGGACTCCTTAGTGCATGCTCTGCTGACTGTGGTCCTAGGCATGGTAGCTACCAGATGTCACCCATTCATTAAGAAGTGGTCTAATGAAAAGCAAGATTTCTTAAGATCATTGGTAGTGTAAGATAAAGCAAGACAAAAATATGTATAAGTATCCTGCTAATATATTGGGTAGTGTGGTTCAGAGCTAGTTACAGTATATAACAAAAAACCTATGTATTTCTTTACAGAAATGTTTCTTCCTCTCTGACCTACCAAGCCTTCAAGCATTAGACTGATCTGATTTCCTTTTTCTTGACTTTTCAAAGCTTGGTAATACCTTTAAGTTTCTTTTATGTGGTCAGGTTTCTTATGATATCATGTAACTCCTGTGGTCTCATCCCAGATTTGCTCAGGGTGTGACTAATCACTCATTCGCGGCCGTATCACCTTTGCCTCTTAATAAACCAGTGTGAATGTTAAGTCTTGCAACCACTGATTTCCAAACATAAAACTGCATATTCTCACTCTACTGTGGGAATGAAGGAGGCAGCTGTGGAAGAAGCCCTGTAAGGACAGCAGTGTTTGTAAGTGCTTGCTGTCCCTGACCAAGAATGTTAGAGAATTCATTACTTTTAACACTAATTCTGCTCTGTATGAAGTATGAATTACTGATTAATGAGCACCAATCTGTTTCAGCTACATCCTACACCCCATATGGCATATAAAAAACCCTCTTAAAAATAAAGTTATAAAAAGAGATCTACTAAATCATAGCCCAACCCATGACTAAAGTAGGGGTTTTATCTATAATCTCGCGACTTATTACATTATTCAAAATAGTTTTAAAAGTGACTAAGGAGGATTCAGATGCTTCTTTGGAAGACTGCCGCATTCCCCCAAAATGGCATTATCAATTTTTCCCAGATATGCAGGGCAATTATTTCTTCCTTTATAGTAGATGTTGGTATTGAGCCTAGCAAGAAGAATAGTTATGATATATGAAAAAAATGTTCTACATAAGCCAAAAATTCCCTGTGCTGAAAATATATTTTAACAAATAAGGAAAAAGGTGTTCTCTTAATACTCATCAGTGATGATAGGAACACATCCGATGTGCTTTCTTTCGGTAACGCAACTATCTCTCTGATAGCTTACACACAAATTTTTTCCATTTCATGTCTTCTTTCTCAGCAATGCCCAGAGCAATGTTATTGGCAGTCTATGGCATATGACAAAATAACAGCTGTTAGCAAGAACATTTCTACCTCAGCTATGCAAAAAGGAGGCAGGGAAACAAAGTAGCTGGGAGCTGTTTGAAGACCTAGAGCAGACTACTAGGCACATCTGGAATGAGATATGGGCCTCCTGAGCCATGTCTAGATGGCACACAACCCCAAGGACACTAACTGCCCTAGGGTCCTGATTGTCCAGACTGGAAACCTGATGGCTGTGTGCTGCTGCTACCCTCTCTTCTGCTTCCCAGGTTCCTGCCAAAGAAGCTAGGGCATGGTGAGAGGCAGGTTGGCTGTCCGAAATTTCTCCTAACCTCATGATGGAGGGCAAATGAAGCATGAACCTGAGTGTAGCAACTCAAAGTGCTCCTAGCTTTGCCAGTTCAGACATGGCCCTGATGTCTTACCTACATCATTATGCTTATGTCTTTAAGTTTATGAGGGACAGGGTTTTAAAACACTGAGACAAATAATTTTGACATAAAGTATAACAAAATGCCAAGGGGTTCATGCAGTAAGTCAAGCCCAAGGTTACACTTGTTTTCAGTGAATAGAAGCAAATGTGACTATTAGGAGAGATTAAGTCAGTTTTGCATAAGATATATCTAACACAGATCAAATCAGCATGTAAAAATGTACAAAGTATAAACCTTCTATATGTTCAATCTTGTTCATGCCAAACTCCAGTTCCAAAAAAAAAGGAAAGTTAGGGGAAATTCATATCCAAGGACTATTGGATGTTATAACCCAAATAAAGGGTAGAATTTTGTTGGGTAGCGTTCACTTACTTACATACTAGGGCTTATATTGTGGTTTATGGGCTGGCTGGGTATTTTTTGCTTCTGACTTTTTCAAAGAATACAGGGTCACTAAACTTAAGTGTTTCCCTGTCATCCACAAATAGCCCTTAAAATCATAGATTGTTGTCTCTCTTTTCAGGATTTATTTGATTTAAAATATATATATATTTGGTTATATACACACATTCCATAAATGTTTCTTTTTCTATAATATTTGAAAGACCTTCAGGTGATATATAGATCATGTATGACTTACCCTGGACAGGGGACATAAGGTACTTATCAAAATTCAGCCCTGTTATTGCCTCTCCTTTTATTTCTGTCCACTACAGCGAAAAGCTTTGTATGCCCTTCCAGTAAAGGAGGCAAGGCTGGCTAGCAGTCAGTGTGACAGAAGGAAAGCAGTGCAGCAGAAAATTGGATAACAGGATAAAAAACACAAGGACCACGGGAAGCCCATCAAAACTGCCTCCTCTTGTCAAAAACCAGACAAGTGACAAGTACAAATATAAAGTATTATCCACAATTCAGTATTTCTAATGATATCACAATTACAGTCCTGCTTCCTATAGGCAACCACTTAACTTTTAAGGCTTGACCTTACAATAGCAAACCAAATGTGGTGTGACAAAACAAATCTGTGGGAGAATTGTTTGCAGTCAGACATCTGACTATACAGTCCCAAACTAACTTTATTTTTGTTATTTTCCCTTAGAAAAAAGTGTTTAAAGCGTATTGCTCAGTCACTGATCTAAAGAACATGTTGACTTAAGACCGTGTACATATTTAGTGATTCCAGATCGTGCATCAGAAAGAGGCAGGCAATTTAAATTGTCTGCCAACAGTTCAAGACTGTGGCTAATTCATTACTCACACATCTCTAGTTGGAGTACTAATTTAAACTCATGTGTGTCATATTAATTGTAATCTTGTTTCAAAGTGACAAGATAAATATCTCAAGGTACATAATATATTATGGACATAGGTCAAAACAAATGAGTGTCTAAAAGAGATTAACACTAAATACATGCAATATGTCATGTTTGTAAATTAAGAAAGGATAAATTACATTAACATTTAACAGATTGTTCATTATACTTCATCTATGCTTAGGCTTAAGTACACTAATGGATACTTTTTCTGTATATAAGGTCTCCTTAAACAACTCCTACAGAATATTTAGAATTGCATACTTGGTATATAGAAGCAGCAGTTACCAGATGCTATAAAGAACAGTGCTACAGGATAAACAAACCTGGCACCCTGTTCTTGTTTCCTTGATTTATTCTTACTATAGGAGTGTAAAACAAAAATTCAAGCATTTTCCCTGTTTTTCTCCTTCCTTCCTGTTACAAGGTTAGTTAAACATGTTGGAGACCAGGGGTTTAATGTAAAAGCAGTCTTGGAGCTTTCCCTAACTAGGAAAGCTTTGAGCTGCTTCATCAGTTCGATCACCTGAGCAATGCATTGTCCTTACTGCGCTGACAGAGCTCTGTGTCCGGCTTCAACAACAGCTGGGCTTGTGTGGGGGCAACCAGCCCCCAGCACCAGGCGCTGCTACATGCAAACCCTTCGCCGGGTGCAGCAGCTCACAGGAGGGGCTTTGAGGGTGCTCCTGGGTAAAAACTAATGAAAGCGTACAGGAAATAAAGAAAGCTGCTCCTGCACACGTAGGATTTGCTGTGTCAAAGAGAGTTTATTCATACTTCTATTGTCACAAACGTGTGTTAAAAAGAGAGGAAGTATCTCTAGATGCACTAATTTTCAGCAATGGGAACTTTTGTGAAAATGTATGTATGTATGATGTATGCATATCTGATATATGGATTCTTCCTTTTTGCCACCTGGATAAGAAACATATTTTTACATTCACAACTTCAGCTGCTATCCAGTTTCCTGGTTTGATGTTGTCACTTAAATACCCTTTAAAAAACATTTCCTTTTTCTAGGGGCTATTCTGCTGAAAACAATGGTAATTCCAGGTTGAAATCACTGATCATGCTGATTTTATCAGATAAACTGTTTTTTTTCCCCTTGTCATGTAAGGATTCCATTGATGGAATGAATAATAATAAAAGGATTGACTTAATTCCAGATGACATTTTAATTCATTCAATTTTAGTCACTCTGATGATAAAGCTATAACACTGCTTTCAGATAAAGAAAATCTGAGGAGAATTATGTACTGAATGGAGGCTTTTCCATCACTACGTCACGCTATCATATATCCATCTATTTCTACAGAAGACTGCTGTAGCCTCATGCTCTTTTATTACTGCCTTTTAAATATAATAATTTAAATTCCATTGCTCTTGCCATATAAATGTCATGCCTTATATAAATAAGGTCAGCCATTTAGATGTATTTATTTTTATATGCATGTAATCTATATTTCATTTCACTGTTTTTCATCTCACTCTTAAGGCATCGTGATGCTTCTCGCCCTGCTTTGCTATCTGCCCTGACATTTGTCAGTGGGACAGCAGCACCGTTAACACAATTCATGTATCAGTCATTGGCCGTTGTCATCTCTTGCTATTTCCAAACCTCTATTTTTAAAAATCTACCAATTTTCATGGAAATGCACAAATGCTAATCAGAACCAGCAACATCTCTAACTGTGGGATAAAGGAAGGAAGGAACAGAAATAGGTGGGATGAATCAGACTTCATTGCTTACTAATGCAGATGCCAGTACATGCTCATGAACAACTTTCCCTTGCTTGCAGACCTCGCATTCTTCTCAGTGGTAAAAGCAGAAGCAAAATTGAAGCCTTTGCTGCTGCTATATGCAGCATACCATGGGCCACTGCTATTCAAGAACATGGGCAGTTGCCTCAGTGTTAACAAAGCCAATGGAATGGAAACCAGGTTAACATGGCTGTGGGGATTGTTCCAATTAGAAATACACTTGCTACATGTTTTGAGTGTAAGTAGTCTTTTGTATACATATTATTGCCTAGTTCACGTGCAATCTCATCTGGCTCCCGCAGGGAAAAGATCCTCTAGTTGTTTTGATAGTTTATGGTTAGATTCCCTCATGCTACTAATATCTGTCAGACTCTGGCTGATGCTTTTGGGAAAGCTGAACCTACACCACCCTTCCTCATTCAAGCAGGTAATATCAGACTGACAACACAGGATGACAGAAACACAAGCTGGACGATCCCATTTGGAATCAGTAATGTGCAAGGCAGAGGGAGGGTCAGCACACATAGGAAGGAGACTATGGAATATAAGATGCAATAATTTTAACACTTCTAAAACTCATCAGCAAAACTCTGAAAAAAGACATCCCAAACTAAAGTAGTTTTGTTTCTCAGTGTATTCCTTTCCACTTCTTTTGACTGATTTGAACTATTGTGGCATTATTTTTTGTTATATCAAGACATAATATTTATTCAATGAAGTAAAACTTACAGATAAATTCAATCTGACAAAACAGTCCAAGAGTGTGCATGAAAAAACTAGTGAATTTGTAAATGTAGTACTCAGCAGAAGTATTCCTGTGCCAGGCAGACATATATCTGCTATGCCATCAGGTTATGATCACTGAGATAAAATTCTTTTATGAACATAGTATGTGAGTTGATTAATGAGGTGGAGCTGTTGAATAACCTCCAAAGGTCCCTTCTAACTTGAATTATTTTATGAATATTGATATCAAATTACTTTTGTGAAGTGTCCTAGATCATTGAAACTACAGAAGGAGCAAACTTGAGGGCAAAAACGTGATCTAAAGAGTACCCTCCAGGGAGTCTTAGTAGAAGTGACAGGAAAATTTAATGTGAAAATGCTGAAAGGCAGGAGAAAATGCTTTCCATGTCTGGGGAAGCTAGAACAAAATAGAATAGGGTATTGCCAGTGAGAGCTCAGACAAAGGGAAAGATGACCAGCAGAAGTCTTTCATGAACAACTCCTTCCCATGTTCTCCTGTTAGATAGTGAGATATGTGGAAACAAAACCTGTGCAGATTGATTTATTACTTCAAAAATATGTTTTCTATCAAATGTTTCATGGTATAAGCTGTACTTAATTTTGAGGACATAGTCTGCTCCTTCATTATTGCTGCAAGGGCTCCAAAGTGCAAGGTCAGTGCCTTTAGTCCAGAGCAGGGCAAAGTTTTGCATTTTTTTAAAAAACATTTGTGTTTAGAAACATCAAAATTTTGAGTTGTATCTTTCTCAAACCTGCTGAAATAAATGGAGATTGCATACTGTATTTAAACAGGTAGAGAGATCAGGGGTCAGAGACACTTTTTGCAGCAGTAATGACAACACATGCAACCTTTTTTTTTCCGCAGGAAATTCTTAGATCTTGACATTTTGAAGGCAGTAAAGCCATTTCACTTATTTGTTGTTTTTAGGAGGATTTTGAACTACACTGAGCAGATGCTAAAACAGATGGACACTGTCTTTTGGAAAAGTGGGAAAAATATCTGATTAGAAAATGTCATGCTATTGTTTCATCTTTTTTCCAGCTGAATAAGCTATGAAAGGACTTTTCTTATGTCATAATTTAAGGGAAGTATAAATGCTGACACTACCTTAGTCAATACTATGTAAGCAGCTAGGTCCTGGCCCTGCTCCACTCCTCTTTTTCTAAAGATTGTTCTTACATTGGGTAGCCCCAGTCCCTGTTTTCTTCCGGGGAAGAGCATCTTGGGGTGGCAAGAATCACAGTGGACTGGAGCTGGAGTCAGAGCAAACTCAAATGGGCAGGAAGCCCTGTGGAGATGGTGAACCTTGCTCTGACTGGGGATAATTGCAACAACTTGGCAGGCTGATGTATTTTGCTATATTTTGTCCTTTCATCACCTGAGCTAAATGTCTCTGTGGGGAACGCAGCAGGACTGGGAGAAGGAAGAAAGAAGAGATGCTGCTCCTCACCTCTTGATGGTATCTTTCCTGACTACTGCTTGCCCAAGGGTGCTGTTGCTCATCATAAAAGCCTCCCTAAAGGTCCCACATGTCCTTCCTCCTGGCCCTGCACCAGCCAAACTGTTTGCCATTCAAAATTGGTGCATGGGAACATCTTTGTTGCTTGCATATAACTGTTCCATCTCCAAATTCAATCAGCTTGAAAGCAAATTTATACTGGTGACTAATATCATAGCCAAAGGAGTTTCTCTTTGCCCTAATACTGGAGTTGTATGATAGAGATCTGCCTATGGAAGGGTTGCACATTGTGAACAGAGCACAAGGGAGAGGGATTTGTTCACTGATCTGAGTTCTGATCTTTCCTCTTCTACAGATGACTCATCTCTCCATGTTTCATCTGTAAATTAGATAACGGACCGCTCAATAAACAAGGCAATTTTTCTCAGGCTCCCCAGCAGCATTTGCTGATGTATCAGCTGTCAGGAGAATTCTCTGGTCTGCTTCCTCCATCACACCAACCTGCCTTTTCCTTCTAATAGCTGTTCTTTCTATTGTATTCTGTTCTGTTGATTTCTATCTCTTGCTTCCAAACAACATGAGAAACAACTGCAAACATTTAGAATCAGAGCCCTGTGAACACCTGAATATGTGCTTGATTGACTGAATTGGAAAAAGATTCATCTTAAGACAAGCTGGAATAAACCCCTGAAAATTCAGTTTTATGTACAGCAAAACACTTAACTCATGTCTAAACAGAATACTTTGTCTCATATTTTTAGGCCTCTAAAAGTGAACAGGATAGATCTATTTTTACACAGAAATTCAGTTCCTACAAGAAAAGCTGTTTTGATAGTGGAAGTGCTTTGCTTTTAAATTTTGCAGCAACATGTTTCAACATTGGATGGGTTTGGAGTTCTGCTTTTCTTCACTGAAAACAATCAAAATGAATTCAGGGAATGCTTTGTTCAATTCAAATTTTTAATTTGGGGTGAAAAACACTTCAGGCAAAAATATTCCTCCATCTCTCATTTGAAACAAGTTTCTTTGTGATGATAATTTAAAGTAAATGTGAAAAATTTGCTTTTGGTCCCAGTTAGTCCTTTGGAAACACGGAACCATGCTGTGAGTGGATTCTTCTGATGATCTTTTCTGATGCAAACCTGAAACTAATCTGGAGTACACAGTCTGGCGGCCTTATAACTTGTATGAAGTGAAGCATGGGAACTGGTATAAATGTGAAATTTTAGTCTAACTGAAATTGCAGCAATTGCAATACAGGCTGTATTTTAAACTGCTCATAAAGTCACTACACGAACTGTTTAACAACTTAATCAAAAAAAGGAACAGCTTTTTTTGCTACACAGTTTGCTAAATTCATTTAAAACAATGGCAAACTGACAATAAATAGACCACACACATGAGAATATTGATGCAAAAAAGTTATGACCTTGCAACAATATGGTCATGTTATGTCATAACAGCGTCAGCTGAAGTCTGAGGAGTTCTAGCCTCTTTAGAGCAATGACTTTTTATGCCAGTTTGGAATCAGATCAAAGAAATTAACTATCATGTTAAGCACATAACACTATGCAATGGAATAAGAGTCTATCTAAGAATTTATGCCTTTTTCTTCTGTACATTTAATTCTGTACAGAAATAGAAAACACCCACTTCTTCTTTTCCACTCTGATGTATAGCCACAAGTCCTTAATATTTTTCTTCTAGGATAAGTCATATTCTCCATGCTCTTATTCTCATACAAAAATTACATGGAAAAATTACTGTGTACCTTCTAACATATTTTTATGGTGTAATAACCAAGTCCAACTTTTTAACAACTCCATTAAGCTGAAAATATTCATAATATCTTTAACTTTATTGTTCTCCCCTTTGCCTCAGTATACTCCTTGTGACTTTTCCTTTTTTCAGGATTATATGCTCCAGCTAAATCCTTAATTTGATTTAAGAATCATACTAGTGGCCCTCATTCCACTCTTTTTATACTCTATATAAATTAAGAAGAAAGTGTAATGGTCAGTCAAACAGTTGTTTCATCTCAGAAGTCACCCAGATAGGGAGACTGATAGCTACTGAATTTCACAAAGCTTATCTTTTTCACAGTATATGTTTGTATCATTTTGAAAGAATGCACCTACCTCCCTTCTTTCTTTCCACGTGAAGAGTTTCTTTCATGTGAGTAACTGAAAAAATACACAGTCAAAAACTGAGAAGAAACCAGGAACAAACTACTGTAGCTAAAATAACGCACCAGACCAGTTACCACAAAAAAACCCGTACAAGGCAGTTGAAACAGCATTTGAGCTCCTTCAGCACAGCTCCCAGAAACTCCCACCCTCATCATTCTTCAAACAGCTGCAGGTTATTAGAAAGGATCTTGAACTGAAGCAAAGAGCCCCTCTTAGGGTCATTTCTTATCTGTTAACTTAACTGTTAACAAAGACCTGATGTTGCTGGAGAAATACTTATTACAAAGGAATGATATTTCACTGCTGCTTGGTGGGTGACATAAGCCACCAAGAGTTCTGTTTCTTATCTGTGTCCTATTGGAAAGTTAATTTTATATCTCCACCTTCTTGCTATCCCTTGAGATCAACAAACAAGAATCTTTGCACATAATTATTTGGTTTACAGAATCTTTTAAAATACAATTAAAGTAAAGCTGATAAACCAAAATTTATTCACCTTTTAAAAATTTAAGAATTGCATGAATAATAAAGAATACAAATATTCATTATCTTGGGGGGGGGGAAAGCAGCTAGAACAATTCTGGAGTTATACTGTTAAATCACTAAATGAAATGAGCGAATGGTGAATGTTTAAATTAATTCTAAGCATCCTTGAAAAACCCCTTTCACCAGAGGGCTAAAGTTCTGTATTCAGCAGCATAGCAGGCAGAAGGTCAAAAGGTAGTGAATTTTAGCATTTCACATAAGATCAGTGTGAGTCCTGCAGGACTGAAAAACTGAAAATATGGGACTCTGATTCTGTGCTCTTGTAAATGTTTAGTAGCAAAGCACGTTCTCTTTGGTCAGTGCCTTAAGATGCATTAAGAAAGCCTTCTAGAATTAGGCATTGGTAATGACATCTGCTCCAAGGCAGTAACAAAGGAAGCAAAAGTAGAGTGAAAAGAAAACTGCTTGCCACAGAAAACATGCAGTGTCAATTTTTTATAAAAACCAAGAAAACCTCCCTAGCCGATCCCAAACCTCATCATTCTACTCTATCATTAAGAAGCTGTGTAGAAAAAAAAAAGGAAAATTTTCCTTCCAGCATACAAAGAGTTTCGAATTCTACTGCGCGGAGCAAAGAAATGTATCACATTTTGATAGCTTGTGGTACTGAGTCATGAGAAAGTATATAAATATTTATACATGTTAGTCATTACTAGACAATAGATACTTTCAGTGAGATATATCCCAGCTGGGACACAAACAGCATCAGGTATTAATGTTCAGAACCTTATGTTTTGCATTAAAACTCAATGAAAAAAACTCAAAATATATCAGGTCTATACCAGAATAAAATACACAGTTGTTTTTTCAAGTCCCAGCATCAACTTAATCAACTGTGAGAGCCTATCTGGAGCCATACTTGCACAAATACTGAAGTGTGTATGAGTGGAACATAACAGGATCACTTTTTCTATGCAGTTTTAATGAAAGGAAAGAGATTCGGCTAAAAGGCTGTCAGGGAAAAAAAAAAAGAAGTAAATATGCATCCTTATTAGGAAAAAGGGAGGCTTTAGCCCTCATTCATTATAGAACCTAATCACAACATTTGTTATTACTGTATCTTTATTTATGAAAGAAACTAAAGATCTCCAAGTGTTTTAAAAGCTGGGATTCTCACTCTGAGGAATACCAGAGCATGACAAGCTGCACCCTACAGATAGATTTCAGGGCTACATTATGTGGTGCAGAAATAACCAAAAAAAAAAAAATAATAAAGCTCTGCTTTTTTTGGAAAACCAGCACACTGTGGTTTTATGTGCCAGTCTTTGCATTGTCAGAGGGGGCCTAAGAAGCTATGAAGTAACCTAGACAGAGACCCAAAACTTCATGAACTGATGTTTACTTATGTAAACTGGCATTTAAATGAAAAATAGGTGAACTAGAGTGTGTAGAGAAGCATCTTGGCAGCATTTGCATTTTGCAAAACATGCATTTAAAATGAGTGGGTTACTGTAAAGCCTGGACTGCAACAACTCAGTCTCAGAAGCTGAAGTACAGTGGGACAGTTGAAAAAATCTGCAGAGCACAGTAAAATCTGTTGAAGGCTAAAATGCATCTTTTGCAATCCTGTAAATACTTCCTTGCTATTATCATTGATATTTATATTGTTGTCTAACTGAAAGTGTTCACAATTTCACAATTTGCTCAGCTTCAAGAAATCAGAGAGCTGTGGGATTTTAATGGTAGAAAAATAGCCTTTACAAAATCCCCCCATTACACAGGACCTATTTGGTTTGAAAAAAACCAGAGCGTGTCAAATGTTGTAAGTGGAAGAAGGTTTTAAGCTTTGTCTGGGACAAATTTTGCTGAGCAGGGATAGCTGGCTTTAGCATTTCATTTGTGCCATTGTAGTTAGTATCTGATCCAATTTGGATGGAAAGTGTCTGTTCCAAATGTTCAGCAGATGGAAGGGTGGTGAGTAGTCGCAAGAAACAGGTTATTTCTATTACAGTAAATTGCTTGGAAAACCAGGTATTCCTCCACTGCCTCCAACAGAGATCATTACAGCACAGAGTGTCTGTAAATCAGGTAGATTACTGTCAACCCAAATGTAAGGTCTCTGACTCTGGGTAGTGCTTCTTTGTAAAAACCAGTTGCTTCCCAAATGCTCTGCTCATTGCTCGCGCTCAGGGCTCCGGTTGCATTGTAAGGAGTTTGCCTGGCACGTTCTGCCAGCCCTTCAGAACAGGGTAAAGCTCATTGATTTGAACTGGAGATTTTGCATCTATAAGGACTATACATTCAGGCCTCTCTCCTACCTTGGAAATTTCTTGTATGAAGGAAGTATTTCATAGTACTGTTGCTGCTGCTCTTGCTATTAAAAATAAAAGGCACCAATGGGAAAGAAACAGAATCAGTATCTCTCTCTTTTCCATACAACCACTTGTAATTCTCTTGGCATGAGAGCTGCCAGACACTTTGACTCATACAGTTAGAGCTAATATACCAATGTAAAAATAAGAGATACTAAGACAGCAGGAAGTGTTCCAGAAAAGCAGTCTGATCTTCACACAGCTTCTTTTCTCCTTTCTTCTTCTTGGCATGCTGTATTTTGCAGCTCATTAGTTATCATATGTTCACTTTGCTCTCTGGTTCTCATGATAAATACCTCTGGTAAAGAAGAGCACAGCTCAGAGAATCTGCCTCCCTGTTTTGGGTACACTGAAGAAACTACTTTAACCCCATCATCCTCAGTCCCAGGTTGCAATTGTGTTTTTGAAGTCCTCATCTCATATTCCATTTGCTGTTGCTTATTTAAGAAAAGAAAAGAAAAGAAAAGAAAAGAAAAGAAAAGAAAAGAAAAGAAAAGAAAAGAAAAGAAAAGCAAAGAAAAGAAAAGAAAAGAAACAGCAGTGATATAATCAACTTAAGCTGGTAAGCATGACACCATTTCTTGGGTCTAGGCCATATCCCTAGCATTGTTTTACACATGCAGTGACAAATGTAGCAAATGCTAAAAGGTTGCAATATTGATGTAACCCTGAGCTGCTTCAGCATCTGTAGAGTGCTCAGTTTCATGGCTCTTCCTTTGTCCAGTTGTATATGGAGGAAATTCTCGAAGTTCTTTCAGAAACCTCACATCTAAGTTTCTGATTTCTTCTAAACTAAACAGGGAGAAGTTTTGTAATTTTTGCATTTTCAGTTCTATAATAACTGAATACTTTCTCATGTGGTATGTGAGTGGAGCTCTATATTGACTTTGTACAATTCTAGCACAGTGCGCTCTGTGACAGCAGGAAGATTTCTGCCCTAGCACATATCAGACATTTAAAGCTTCCTGATACAGAAGGCACTGTCGCCACTGCGATTCCATCCAAATAAAGCCAAGGAGAGAGGTAAGCATAGCTTGGAGAGCAGCACTGAAGGTGCAGTGTGGTCATTACAAAGCTTTCTTCCTGCTTCTGTATCCAGAAAATCATCACTGGATGACAGAAATGTACTATGGGCTTAGACTGTAACAAGAATATATTTTGAAGGGCCATATGTGCACTGTGGCCTCTGGCTCTGTCCCCTGGCTGTCTTACAGACAGATCCTTGTCTCATTAGTTGTGCTTATTCGTCAGGTCTAGGTAGGGAGTCTCTCAGTGCCTATATAAAGCTATGGTAGTGTCCAACATTATATTTCCATGGACTCAGTATGTGGAGAGCAGCTGCAGAACAAGTTCAAACTCTCCAAGATTTCTATGCTGATCTCAACATGGCACAGAAGATCAGTTTTTGATCTCCTGTGGGGCACCTTCCTTTTCTATGTGTGCATGTTCGTCTTAAGATATAGTCACAAATATATCTGTATTTAAGCCAGTTCTTTAAATACCATGGGAATTGGATTGAGACCAGTTCCCACAGACTCAATAGAAATGGAAAATGAGGAACTGGGAAGAAATCCAAGGTATATGAATTATGCTTCTTCACTTCCGCTGGTTTCCATTTACAAAGAGCCAGAGCTGATGATGCCACTCTGAAGACTGAAGAGTCTAGCACTCCAGTGAAACTATCTTATCTTCTGACTCTATATAATTATTATTGCTAGTTCTTACAAAATTTTACAATAGTAATGCAATATGAATAAAGAAAATAATATTAATTTTAATATTACAGTAATACTTGCTTTAGAAAAATATACAGGAAAACTTGCAGTCCTCATAAATTGTCCAGAAACATTTTCCTCGTTACTGTTGTTCAGCAGTTCTTTTGTACCCTGAAGTGCAAGCATGAGTACTTATTTCCTGCCAAAATTCTTGAATATTACGATTCTTTACATTACGATTTCGATATCCACAGAAACGGCTTATCCCAAATCTTGTCCATCTCCTCATCTTCATGATATCATATGTAAACAAGATCCACTGACCAATGCTCTTTTGGATGAGAACACTTCTCGAACATGAAATGGTTTGTAGTCTGCCAGAGAAGTGTTTCTGTTGCCTTCACACAGCCTCAGGGGCAGCTTACAAGGTGGAGGGGAATGGGATACAGACTTTGCACTGGT
>NW_009260760.1:652719-655761 GCF_000687185.1 Egretta garzetta
GTTCAGCAGCCCAGAGCACCTTGTGCATCGGTGTTTGCCCTTCTCACTTAGGCACGGAAGGCTGTGTTTCTCTTCAGAGGAGGCTGCAAAAGACATTGTGCTTTCAAAGCTATCTGACCAAGAAAAACTGTTCAAATGTACAAAAACCTTTTGAAACGTCTTCTTCTGTGATGCTAAAATATTAACTTAATCCTTTAATTATAAGTTGAGCTGGAGATACAGTTACTTGATTTGTATCTGAAATATAATGTCTAAATGTCTAACAACTGCTTTTACCCAAGAACCTGTTGCCCAGTTTCAAAGAGCCAAGAGCAATCAGAAATCTGTTTTTATCATATTCTTTTTAGAAACAGTGTTCTGACACCATGATGACCTTTTAAATAGATGGTATGTTATAATGACAGAATGAACAAGAATATGCATATTGTCTGTCTAGCAAAATGTCTAAACCCTCATGTTAATCATCTTCTAGTCATCCTTGTGATTCTCCAGATGTTAATGTTTAAGCTTAAAAGTATACCAGCAGCTGTGACAGTTTTATGACACCCCAAAGCTCATACCTGTGTGAGAAACTCAGTGCGTTAATGGGAACACCAGAGAAAGACTGCATGCTCTGTTACCACTGAATCTGACTCTGTGTAGGTTCCCTCTGATATGGCTCATTTTAATCTGAACCCAGAATGAAAATAATATTTCATATGTTTTCATAGTAACATACTTGGTTTGTGTACAAATGCCAAATGTTTTAATGAATTTCCTCATTTTTATGAGCCTTTTTACTTCTTATTCTGAGCTTTGTTGAGACAAACCTCAGAACAATGAAGAAATCCCTAGTCTCAAATATGTTCACGTAAGCAAAATGACTGGCATTAAAGCTTTTGTAACTACGGATCCTATGAAGAATAATTTTTCCAAGATCTGATGGTGAAATAGAATTTGTGGGGCCTGTACTCTGAGGGCAGTGTAATATCAGGGGTGTAATACTGGAGGTGTAATATCTGAGCACAACTGCTGACAGCCTCTTATCCGAAACATGCCCTATATCAGAATTCCACAGTGCTCTCCTATTTTTAGTTTGTCTTTTTACATTAACTAAATCAAAAGACATCATCAAAACCTCCAGGCATTGTATGTTTTTTTAATAACAGATAACTATTATAAGGGATTTGCCATCGTAGCCTAAAAGTCTTCCTAGGCTTTCTTCTTGAATTTCCCTAGAATCATTCATATCTTCAGAAAAAAAATACACAGAATATCTGTAAATTGCCTTCGAGCTTTTAGCCAAAACTTAGCTGTCTTTTTGTTAAAGCTGCTGATGTGCCGGTATTTTAGAAGATACCAATCTCTAGCATAAGTAGGATCATATTAGGACATCATTGTTCAACATGTAACTTACCTGGAAACACTGTGAAATGCTTTACCAATAAGGGAACATAGTCTTAATGTATTTCCTACATAAGTTATTAGCAAGTAAACACAGCAGCTTATATGAGCAAAAGTTTTTTAATGCTCTGTCTTTACAGCATAAGCAGAGTCCAGGATGCTTACAGAAGCCTAGTATAAGGTCCCTAGCTGAGAAGATGATAGATAGCTTCCAGCACAGATCAAAATAATGACCATGAAATCGGTTTCAGGCAGCAGCCAAGGGCTCAGCAAGATCCTGTGTTACAGCGTAGAGGCATCCTCCTGCTCTCCCCTGTTGGTTTGGGTGTTGTGACTGGGCTGGGCCATTAGCTGGTTCAGAGGCAACCCAAGGAATCTCTGGGGAAAAGGTGGCATCAGAGAAAAGGGAGAGAAATCCCTGTCCTCTTCTGACACTTGAGTCACTGGAGCTGGCTAGAAAATTAATTGTATTTCTAACAATCTATTTCATGTGGGGAAAAAAGCTTTTTTCATTTGAGCTCCTGTTTCTATGAACCCCAGGGGGAAAAGAAAAAAAGAAAACCAAAAAAATTTAATGTCCTGTAAGAAGAAAAAAAAAAAAGGACCTATTTGGAGATCCTGGAAACAGAAAGAAATGTGATCAGAAAAAAAAGATAATTCAATTTAATTTGAGAAGGCAAAACTGCAGGCAGGCAACAGCAACACGAAATGGCTGCAGAGTCTATCAAAGCTCTTATGGTAACCTTTGGAAATTGTCCATAACAGCAGGCTCCAAGATGGGCTTCCAAACTTTTTGAAGTTTTTTTAATCACTAGTCGTGAGAGTTTCCCAGTATTTACTTTGTGAAATTCCTCTTTATAGTCGTAGGAGAAGATTGGTCAGGTTCTGTTAAACCAAGATGTGCAAATGCTTCTGCACTTAACCATGCCAGCAGCAGATTAAAAGCTCTCATACTGTGAAAGCAGACCTTGCTGCTCAGGCACAAAGATATGAAAATTCAAGCTCCAAAGACTGGTCAAATAAGGAGTATAAACATGTTTTAGGCAAGTCTCTTTGTATAACTTAAAACTTCTGCTCATGTCTCTGCTAATGCATCCTTTTCCAGGAATATGAAATTGAGATCTTCCAAATTTGGCTTTGCATGGTTTTAGCAGCTTTTTACAACTGGATCCGACATCCAAACTGATACCATAGCTCTGTTTTTCTTCACTGGATTACTGCAGATTGATGACAGATTGAAAAACAGCTTTATATGGAAAGCGTTTCAAAAAGCCTCCCAAACTGTTAGCAATTTATTTGTTTTTCTCCTTACTGTGGAAATGTTTTGGCTCTGTATTGCAAGGTAGCATCTTTAACTGGCATCGCTCAGCCAATTTCAGGCCATTTGGTTCCCCAGGGAAGCTCCAGCAGCCCTCCGAGCAAGCTCCAAAAAGGGACCCCTTGAACACACAAACATTCACCTTCACATCTTCACGGAGTCCCCGCTGTTTTCTCAATAGAATCAAGACTTAGACACTTCAAATCACCTGGCAGGAGTCCGACAGGAAAGAAATATATAGTAGGGCAATATCTGTGCAGTCTATACCCATATGGTGTAATCAAAACCAGTCTCACAAAACCCAGCCATTGAGCATGCTCTTGGTGAACCAGAGCCCATTC
>NW_009260760.1:655802-684917 GCF_000687185.1 Egretta garzetta
ATTCCTGCTCCGTCTGCAATGTCATCTTTTTTTCCCTCTTTTTGGCTGGATTTGTTCCCATGGTACCCAACAGAGACCTGGCCTGGAGCAAGGGTGAGAGTGGCGGAGGGGAGGAACAGCTGGATGGGAGAATTCCCCCCTCCAGGGAGCTCTATGGGTTGCTTAACTTGACAGCCACGGAGCTGATGGGTGTACGGCTCCTGCCTTGGAGCCAAACCGGAGCGCGAAGCAGGAACAGTTACTGTTTCATTTCTTGTAACAAAACAAAAGGTGAGCCGAGATCCCTGTGTGCAATGCTCTGCAAGCAAAACACTGCTTCTATCCCTAATAGCAAGTACGTACCATATATAAAGACAATCCAAGGGGATGTAGTAGAACTTTCTAGGCCTTTATATGAGAATATGAGAGGTTTTATCCTCAGTTGCTCAAAAGGGAGATTTTGAATGGAAAAAAATCAAAGAAATGGGTATACGCACAGTTAATTTTTAACCACAGAGAGTTAAAATTGACCACAGGGAACAAGACCCTGATGATTCAGGTGGTCAGATTTCAGAGTGAAAAAACTAGGCTGTATCTCAGATCCAATCTCTGTAAAGACAGGTGGCTGACAGGCTGGTGTTTTCTGACACTGACCTCATGCCCATGCTGAGCTTTTCGCTTGACGATGTAAAGACACTCTTGGTCTTCGCAGTTTAACTTCTGATGTGTGGCTAAGATTTACTTCCAACAGGCTGGCCACTCCTTTCTTAGAATTATGTATATCTATGAACATCTTATAGGTTGGCAGTATGCTATTTTCATTCATTTTTGTATTCTACCATCAATATGTTTGGTATAGTTCCTTTAAAGCCAGGTCTTTGAAAAAAATAGTTTCTCTAGAGCTTGATTCTTTTGCATTCATGTCTTTCTCTGGGGATCAACATGTAATGCTTCCAAATATATGAAATAATTTTTAAGCTCTTAACTTTATTTAAATACTCTCATTTTGCATTTGCATGAAAATGACCAGTTTCGATACCAGATAGGCTTAGGCAGGAGTCTCTTCCCGAAGAAGTGGCAACTCCAGTGCAGTGGTCCTGTTCACACCACCAGCACCAGGGAGCAGCTCAAAATCCCCTGACTGTTGGCAGGGCTCATCATAGAGTCATAGACTCATTTAGGTTGGAAGAAACCCTTAATATCATCAAGTGCAACCATAACCGCAGGCTACTTGGCGTGGCAGTAGCAGTTGACAAGGACACTGTGTTTGAACTGAACTTCCTCTGGATGAAATTTGCTTCTGCTGCTTTCAGTCATAGGAAAGAAAGTAGCTTTGCCTGGTGTCAGGAAAAGCAACTACAATGTAAAAAGTAAATAAAGACAAAGTACCTAACTGGTGGTGGGTAAACATCTTTAAAAGGTCACAAATCAGAGCTGTACAGACTGAAGATGCACAAATGCAACTTCCTGGACCACTCTGAAACTGGAAATAATCATAACTAACGGTCTCCACACATGCTCTTCCTTCTGTGTGACTTTCCAGTTAGCCAGAGTCACTCCTTGCTATGCAGCAGTCTGCTAAGCCACTGAATAAAAGCCTTGCCAGGTCTTCTGTGTTTGTTTGTCTGATGTGACTCACTTCCCCTGCAAACCCTTACCCTTGCTGCTGGGTGGCCCATGGCCTCTTCAGATCCCAGATGCATCACTGCATACTGGATTCCCTGGTTTTAACACCAACATTTAGCCACTGACATCGAGAAAATTGTCTGTGACCAATGCATAGAAACTTAGGAAAAGTATAAGTTTCTGAAGACAAGGAGATAACTGGTATTTCAAGGAGCTTGATCCTGCAGGGCACAAATGAGGATTATTGTGTACATTTCAATGAGGCAAATGTAATGAACAAAATAAGAAGGCACGGACTAACTTATTCTTGCATGATTTCCCCTTCATCGCTCCCTAATGATGCATGACCATGATTATCAGAGGCAGATGGAAGAACGTACAGCAAAGCATTCATCTGCACAGAGGATCATGGTTCAACTCATGGTTCCCTAAATGTGCTCATTCACTGCCCACGCCTTGAACTTCTTTTAACCTGCACACTGGCAAATAGGCGGGTGGAACTGAGATTAACTTGTGTTTAGGGCACAGGGATCTACTTCATCCACATGTGACCTGAAGCGCAAATCATCATGTCCCCTGGGATGTATCACAGGAGGAGCTGCCGGCTCAGAGAAGACAGGGTGTGCCATCAGCCTCATTCCAGCCTCAGAAAACACTGATTACACATCAGATTTGCAAGTAAACAAGACCAGTATAACTCTCATTCTTCACATGAACTGTACTTAATGCTCATGCACATACAGAATTACCCTGCTGAATAAGATAGACTCCAGCATGCCCTTACTCATAAAAGATATTTTAAATTATTTCAAGTGCAGAATGATTCCAGATAAATTTAATTTTTATATCTTTTACCATCCAATGTACAATTTTAGCTGGTTTTCACTACATAATTCCTACTCAAATCATGCATGCTTTCAGAAGTTTATTTCCACGTACTGATTCACATAAAAGGGCTTAGAAACTTTTAGACAAAACTGCCCCTTTTCAGCAAGTCCTCAGCTTGCTCTCTTTCCTAAAAAGCACCGAACACTTGACTTGGAAGGTAGATATAAGAAAGGGAAAAAATACTTCCATGCTGAAATACTGCTTTCATTGATGCAAAAACTTGGAAATTAAGCAGAGTGCCAGAAGGTAGGGATAGATTCTAAAGCTAAATGCTTTCCAGTACTTTCAAACATAAATATCTGTTAGATGAAAGCACAAGACAAGAAAAAGTAAAGACCATATGGTTTCAATGCTGTCCATGTGAAAACAATGCCACTCTTCAAAATAGTTAACTGATGATCTTTCTGAATTAGATCAGACATCTTCCTGCCACTAAGGGGACGAAGACACGATAATGCATGCACACAGTGTGTGTTCCAGAAAAATCATCCTCGGATGAAGCATCTTATATAAGTAAATAAGTTATTTTACTGGTTCTATCAGCTATTTTTACAGGCATTTCTGTGTTTTATTGGTTGCTTCGGAAGAGGAAGAAATGAAATAAGAGAACTATGGGAATAAATATTTAATGTCACAAAAAAAGATTTCCCACAAGCTGTGTGAACTTTTTATACTTAAATGGATTTTAAAAGTTTTAAATATTAGTTTTTCAACAGAACATTTACAAGAAGCCTCTTCTGCCTTTGGCTCTTGTGATATTTAACAAAGACTTCACAAATCTCTGCTGCCTATCTCTGAGTTTGACATGTTAAAAAATATTGATTGACTCAGATTCCTTGCCTAATGCAAATATTCGCAAAGGGAAACATCAGCTAGATTGCAGATAGAAAAGCACTGGACGAGGTTTCTGGGGCAGCCAGACAAGATTGCACTAGATCAGGATTTTTCAAATTTTAGAAAGTGATGATGACCCTCTTTTGGGTCACCATTGTGACACAAACGTGACATCCCTGGATCAGGTGAGCTCCTCCAGGAGGAGGAAAGAAAACCTGTGCCTGATTTTGAGTGGTTTCTCTTAATCTCCTTCAGCCTTGTAGTTGCTTCTAGGAACTGCTCAGCCTTCAGCAGTTACGGCATTGGCTTGTCTGGGGGTACTGGGGTCACTTGTAACAACTAGCTAGGGCCGGCTTTCACACTTCTGCCTTGGGAAAACTGCTCTGTTGCTAAGCCACTCTGGTATAATATACTGTGTGACCCTCTACAAAGCCTTTTCTTACCACCTTGGGAATGACAATCCACAGCATAAGAACCTCTGACTTTGTCAAGCATATTGATATGATCTTCCAGTGTTTTACACTGTGTACACCATTGTGTCAGGAGTTTGGAGCTTGACTTTCCACCCACAACCAATGCATAGGTGAACCAGGTGAAATCACTTGCAGATTTTTGGTTCGCACCTGAGGGCAGTGGAAGGGCTCAGGCATACGCTGCTGCATGCTTCTGTAGTTTGGCAAAGACCCTGCTGCTGCTGTCAGCCTTCTCAGCCTGTTCTCAGCTCCAATGGCATTCACATCATTTTTCCTGTAATGCTGAAGGGCTAGTAAAACTGCATCCACCAAACATAAGCACTGAGGTTTTGCTTTGCATAGTTCTCCACCAAACTTTTTGGCTGCTTTCAGTTGTTGTAAGGAAAATACAGAATTCCCAACATTTGGTGGTCAAACAGATTCCACAGCACTTTTTGGTGGGGAGAGGGGGAAGCAAAAAAACCCCAAACCACCAAATCAAAAAACACTCTAAAAGCCCAGAAGCATCAACATAGTGTCTGGGCCAGACTTCTGGGTTCAATTTTTCCTTGAGAAACTAGGTTTACGTGTTATCTATATTCATGTTATTTACAATATCAACTGGTAACACACATCCCTTATTATAGCAATGTGTGCAGCTATGTGCAGTGCTGAGAAGGGGTTGTAAATACAACATAATTATCAGATATTCACTGTGCTAGGATTATGTGATAAGGCTGGGAAGTGGGGAGCAATGTAAAAATTGTTATTTTTATTTCCATACGCAACTCACTTTGCCTTACGCAGATACAGCTATTGTAATTTGTCATTTCTTATGGACTAGTCAATAATGTCTCAAAGGATGGTAAACCACAGCAAAATCAACTTAGTACTACAAACTGTGCTCCGAATGAGCTGGACATTTACTCTGGTGTTTCCTTACACAAGTCATTCTTTCGTAACAGGAAGTCCCATGTTGAAAAAGGAAAATGTTAACTGGAAAAATACAAGCTGCTCTCTGTTTTGAGAAAGACCTTGCAGTCCTTGTAGAGTAGCAAAAGGATGTGGCTTTAGTTTCTTCCCATATCTGAATGTGGGAACTATAAATAGTGAGTAAACTGAAGCACTTTAAAAAAAAAAAAAAAGAGAGAGAAAAAAAGAAAAAGTATGCAAGAATAGCACATGATCAGGAAACAAAAAGGGACTTCATATCTTGACACACTCAGTCCTGTATAGGAGAGCTACCTTGATCATTGAGCAAAGATCAGAGCCAAGACATATAAAAGAAAAAGCTAAATTGCCCTCATGATTACTGTAACACATACTTCTTTTTCTCTGAGTTATTTTTACTTATTCCCTGAACATAAACTCATTACTTTAAAATAGTTTTATGGAAAACTAATAGAAGCTTTTTAATCAAGAGTCTGAGGTTTTCAACTCATAGACTTTTATGCTGGAATTAACAGGAAAATGTCCCCTGATCAAAACAGAACTACATCAAGAATGACGTAACCCCAAACAACTCACAGGAGGTGAAAACATAAACCATATTTCCAGCCTCTGTTGCTTTCTTAAACGCAGCAGTTAGGTGAGCTCAATCTGTTCTCAGACTCAGTGAAACTATGATGTGAAAAGTGAAATGTTGGATACTTTTAGCAAGTGACCATTAGCTTGGACTGTGAAAAAAATTTTCCATGTCCTCTGTGTATGCAATGTAAAAATAATACCGCTTGCATTTCTGGGGTTTGCCTGTGTTTTGTTCTGAAATTAGCTCGGTTTTTTACACTTATTTTAAACACTGTCCATTTCTTAATGTTGAATTCTTACAGTTCTGCTATTTTTGTTCCTTTCCTATCCCTTTAGATATAAAATCAAAACATACTTCAGGCATCTAAACCCAAAGCCTTTAATAAAGTTCATGAGGATTTAAATAATGCTAAGGGCTTGCTTTTTGTTTTAACTTTCTCTTGTCCTCTGAAGCGCGTGCCTTTTCCACCATGCTGATTATGTTTCAGTTTCTAAAGGGCCCATCACAAAGGGAGCCCTGAGTCAAAGGAGAGCAGCCTTCTCCTATTTACAGGATGCAATCTGAATGAAGATGAGACTTTGAAAGATGATCACTGCAGAAGTTTGCCCTGACAGCTCTTCAGGAAAGGGATTGATATCCATAGCCTCATATTGAAAAGATGGTGCAAATGCTGCCATTAAAAATGTTAATCCTTCCTAGCAGCTGAATTTATATAGGGAAACAGCCCCTGTGGTAGCAGGTTCTCTTACAGAGCTTACTCTGAGATGAGGAATCCTGACAGAGAATTTTATTCCGCACTGCAGTGACTCTGCAGTGGAAGACCATGGTGCTTATTTCACTGTATTCAGAATAAGTTGGATTTCCTCCTCTTTCTTCTGCTGTGTCTGGATACTGAGGTGAAAAAAGACAGGTGAAAAAAGGCTAGCTCTTACTCCAAGAAGTCTGCATTTCTTGAGGACTTAAGGAGAAGCAAGGAAAATTCCAGTGCATGAAAAACCTCAGTCATATAGTGCAAGTGCTGTTGGGTTTGTGTATGTGCATTTGCCTGACTCCTTTGAAAACTCTCTCTTAAAGTCATGGAGTAATCAGCAATATAACATATAAAAGAAATTAAACAGCGTAGAGATGTATCCAACAAACTGAAACACTGAGAAAAAGAATCAGACTCGCCTTTGGAGGTCAGTTATTCCATGCTGACTAGTTAGTCACAGCCCATGTGGTTCATTCCTGTTTAACCTGAATTTCTTACCAATATGGAATTGATCACTTTTTTTGGTATTTATAGGCAACAAACAGAACACCTGAATAGGGATTGCATTAAATTAAGACACTGGATAAATGCTGTAAGATATTGGTCAATTATCAACCTTATTTTCACTCTAATGGAGCAGAGGAAAATCTACACTATTATAATAACAGCTATTTGCTCAGCGGGTTTACTTAATGGAACGATAAGAATTAAGAGAGAAAGTCCTGCTGCCTTAACACAGCAAGAAATAATTCCCATGGCTTGAAAAAGGATCTGAGAAGATAAGACTGCTATATATGGCAATTTTCTCGAGTAAAAGTTCTAGAAAATCCATATATTATCAGCTGAAAGCATTGAAGGCACAATTGGCAATTAAGAATAGATATAGTCAGATGCTTGTAAGCTAACTTGAAGGAGAGCACTTGTAACATGACACAAAAAAACCCTCAATGATGTTCTCTTTCTCCTCATCATAATGGCTACTTATCAGTACACACAGCTCTCTTATTTTCATGAAGACAACAGCTAAAAGTAGCTGTATATATTATTAGTGGTCAGTAGTTGTGAATATAATTACACAAGTATAAACTTATAAATATTGTAGTACTCATATTTAAACTCATAAGGAATCCAGTGCTGTCTGTATTTCTGATGTCTTTTTGTTGTTTGAGACAGATTAGATTTGGCATCATCCTTTAATGTTGCACTGATTCTGCATGGAAAACAATACGAGTAACTTAATCAGATTTTTGGTTGCTCAGGTCCTCTGTTCCTTCAGTAATCCCTATCTACAATGGGCAATGTGATCCTTTGTCCGCAGATTTTAAGTTTATGATTCTCTAGTATAAGAGTTTTGTTATGTACATACCTGTCAGCCTATAGGATAATTTTGGAGTGTGTTGTTCACAGCCTTCTTTAATACCCTCCTGAAATGGAACTTTATTTCAGCAAGCACAAACAGTGTGTCCATGATTTCTGGGCACTTCCACTGAAAACTTTTCACACTAGGTACAAAGCTGCATCCGGGTTATCGCAGGTTGGACTCTACCCCAGAAAAAAAAGAAACTGTAAAATATTCAAAATATTCCCATTGTTGATGCAACTCCCAGGGACACACTAGAGTGTCTAGGGCAAATGATGCTCATTTTGAAGCTGGTGCATTTGAACTAGGGAGATCTGAAAGCCAAAGAAGATGCCAACATGGAGATCCACAGCTCAAACATGCACCTGCAAGCACAAATCATCTAAACCACAAGTCGATGCCATGTTTGTGATCATGGGAGCTGTGACTCCCTTCATGGCATGGTAAGAATTACTTGGCCAGAAAACCTTGGCGGCTCCTGTTACAGACGGGCACGAGGACCAGAACTGTCATCACTCAGTCAAAAGAGCACTCCTCAGGAACTGCAGGGAAGCTGAAATTTTACATTAAAAAATGGATGCCAATGTCCAACTATGTATATGAACCCAAGAATTCATTGCATTGCATTGTTTGCCTGCAAAACCCAAGACTTCCTAATCCTTTCCCTGCCATCCTTACAGTGAACGCAAATGTAACTAATACATTAGTGTAGGCAGAAAGCACTCTGCGGTGTATCGGGAAAGAATCCCATAGAAACAGATTAGCAGCTGTTCTAGAAAACCAAACAAGCCTCTAAATTAAATGCAGCTTCACTTTGATGCTGGTGAAGAAAGCGCTTTTGGTGCCCTTGAGATGCCTTTCTAAACAGAGGTTCCCATTGCGATATTCCTGTACAGAGCAGTAACAACATGGTTTTACTTTCTGTTTGATAAAGTTGCATGCTTTAAGTCTGACAACATTCATGTTACCTGGCTGCTTAGCAGCACTTTGAACAAAGCTCTTTTTTTCACTAGAAAATAGTGCCGATGATACATTATTGATTTAGGAATAAAATTGCAGGTTACCAAATGGTATTTTAGAAGATGCTCTCAAACACTGAGCTTTACGATCCAAAATTGAGATTTCATAACAGTTAATAAACTAGTTAAATATTAAACATCATTTGCACAGTGCCACTATTGTGCAGTCAGCCACAATGCAGTCTAAATAGTATCTAAATGAAAATTCTATTATTTCTGCTAGGTGTAGCTCATTATTATTCTTACTACTCCCCTCTAATTTGTGGACCAGGAATCCAGCAATTTTTACATAACGAATATCAGCTAACAACATATGGTTTTCTGTGCAGGAGAGTGAAAGAATGACTGAAAGGGAATATAATAATGAAATAATCATCTATTGAATAGTCCATTGAAAATAATTCTCAAATTATTGGTAGACCTTAACTGAGCACTCTTACGGCAAATTTTCAGTGGTGTCAAAGCTGTTATCCTTAGCTGATAAAAGACATCACATATAAAACACTGACTCCAATGAGACTTTGTAGAAAAAACAGGAGAAAAACTTGAGAAGATATTTAGGAACCTGATTTTACATATCTGTTTTTTTAAATCCTGGCTTCTTCCTGACCTACATGAATGCAACTTTGCTGAACAAGAGAGTTTCTTGGATTTGGATTAGCTAATTTGATGGATTAGCTAAACCCCACTCTGGACATGTCTCTCTCATCTATTAGCTATACAGAGAGCCTAGGGCAACTCAAATCCTAATTTAAGCACTTCCTGTAAAAGCCAGATGCTAAGTGGGATCGATCCCTGCCTCCGTTCCCAGTGAGGTAGGCCTCCCAGGCAAAGGGCAGCCAGATGAAAGATCATTTTGATGTAACTATGCTGCTGCTTCTTGACAACAGGAAGCCTTTGCCTCCCCTCTCAACTTCACAGTGTTCGTCCCTGCAGCAAAGAAAAAGAAACCTTGGCAAGGTCCCCACTGACCCCAGTGGGACCAGCAGGCAGGTTAATGGCAACATCCGACAAGATCCAGTTTTCCTTTCAGCAGCAAATACAACTTTTGTAATGCCTCAAAGACTACAACATAGAGAAAGAAACGCAGCCCCATGGAAATTAGCAACAGTGCTGACTATTGGCTTCACCAAGTCACCATTTCATCCACCTCTACAGCCCAGTTTTCCTGCTAGCTGAGATATTTCCATACCACAGTGAATTGCTTGGTTGCTTCAGACCCTCACCTTGAACCAACCCCAGCACTTATCCAGCTGCTGCCACGCCTCCGGGAAACAGCAGGGAGCTGAGGCTCTGATGCACACCAGTTGTGGCAAAAAATGTTTCTTTCCCTTTGTTTGAATTTTTAATGTCCCACTGGAACATGCTCCCAGATTAACACATTTCAGTACATCCACATCCCTGAACAGAAGCTACAGTAGTTAGTCAACCTTGGGGAAGTCAGCGTTGTCCTCTGACTTTGTGTCACTCAGACTGAGCAACAGATGCTCAGTTCTCTCCAAATGTAGTCCTTACATGCTATCACGTATCGCAGGTTTTGCTATGTGCTTTTTTAAAGAAGGTGCTGAAAACAGAGAAATCAGGTCACTTGAAATTTCAGCATGTCTTGTCTTCTCTGAAAGCACTTACCTTGTTAAATTAATGGTCTGCTGGTAGCGGTTAAATGAAGCCTTCATTATGTTATCTATCACCTCTACAGACTGCTTCAAATAAACACAGGACTCCATCCTTCTCCTGAAATTCACTGGCTATATTTTTGTTCTTGGCAAAATTGGACACTTCTTCTATTATCTATTAAGCAAAGTTCCAGATGTGTTTACTGACACTTAAAAACTCATAAGTAGAAAATGTTTTGCTCATAATAATGTTTACATGATTAGATACATTTTTAATTAAAAGTAGCAGAAGACATTAGATCATAGAAATGAAATAACCGCCTCATTGACTGATTTATTGGAAAGATTTAACAGGAACGCTTTACTCCAATAATCGTGATAGCACCAGTTTCCTGTTTAATGTATGTTTTCAGAGATATTTAGTCCACAAATATTTCAGAGCTATCTCAAGGGTAATATCAAGTTGTTATGGAGGAGCTATATAGAAATAGTCAGAAATACCGGATTTTAATTACAAATACATATTTTTCCCCTTTGAATCTAGGTTGGGAAAGTTAAAAAAGGGTTCATTCGATTAAATGTTAAATTGGAAAATGCAAAGACTGAACAAATTAAATAATTTTGAAGCAATGGTGTTATAAATAAACATAATAAACAGAATAGCAGCCTTAAGAGACAACATATGATTTAAAGTTAGCTGCAGCTTCCCGTCTTATCATAATTTTTAAGGTAAAGCTGTACTTGAAGTCATAAGTTACCAAATTCCAAGAAGAAAGTTTTTCAGTAAATATCGAGAATAAACTACTGCTTTGTGACTGATTTTCATATCACTTCTCTGCATGTTTTTTATTCAGACAATTTATTTTGGTAGCAAAAGATATTATGCAGAATAAAGTTGCTGCCATGATCAAAAGACTCATTAATGTATAAACTAATGCATTATTTGAGTCGACAAGTTTTATTTGTAAAGGCTTTGTCTTTGTGCAATAGTTCCTGCCAAATAAAGAAATAACTACTTTAACTTCATGAACTTCAGCAATTACAAGCAGACTGTCCCCAGGTGCCATGTAACTGTGTTAGGTTTATCTCAGTTTGCTTTGTTTAACCTGCCCCACGCATCACCATCTGATGGAAAATAGTGGAGTCTTTCTCACTGAATTCAGATCACAAGCATCTGAAACTGGCATAAATTCTAAGGTGTTTTATCACATTTCTCAGCAGATCCTATAAAGCAATGATGATCTTAATGTCAAATGGTTCCATAACCGGCAGGCACGTTGTACAGTCAGTGAATGAAATCACTTGGGCATTACTCATGCTTGTATTACCAGGGCTGTTATCTCTTAGCAAGCATTCATTACTGCAGTGATTCAAAAATAACACCAACTTCACAGCCTTCTTTTAATTTAAAAGAGATTAAATAACTATCTGTATGAGGAACGTATCTTAGCTCCATAGCTATTTGTGCATACAAAACCAATTTAAAAGCAATAGAGCAAACTGGCGGTGTTACATTATAATAGCTCCTCATTTTGTAATACTACCCAGAAGTCTTGCTCAAGCAGACTAAACATTCTTCAATGATTGTCAAGTATTTGAATTTACCTGAACTCTGAGAAATTTTGATTCAATATTCTGCAGCAGAGACTGCAGAGAAGATGGAATAGTTTACGGTACGTGACAGCTCTATCCTGAGCCAATTCTTTCTACATTTCTACAGTTCCAGTGTGGACCTGACAAAGTAATACCCGAGGCAGGTTGTAACTTTGAAGTTAAATGCGCAATTATTCCAGTTGAATGTAAAATGTTTTCGTAACATGAAGTGCCTGTGAGGCAGCAATTCATTTACAAGACTACAAGATAGAAGGTTTAACATCAGTCATGCGAATGGCATTTTAATATTTTCCCATTCTGAACAGAAATACTTGCAGGGCCTCCTGGAAATCAGTAACATGACCATCCTCAAATGCTTTCCTTTTTTTATAATTAGAAAATCTGATTCTCCTACGTGATTAAGAATCCTCTAGGGACAATTTCCCCAGTGCTCATGAAGAGAACAAATCTCTCTTTTAGAGGGTAGAATAAATAAAATGAATGTCATTTGTAGGAACAGGACTACATGCAAATGAAGTGTGAAACCAATAGAGCTGGACTCCTGTGCACAGAATCCTGACTGTTCTACTCTGCCTGTAATGTTAAATTTACACAGTTACAGAGAACAACCACAAGAGCCCAACACACACAGACATCTCTCAACAAATAGAGCAGCTCCCAAAAGAAAGCTAATGATTGAGGTTGGGATTTTGTAGCAGGAATTTTTGGCACAAATGTGAGGCTGATCACCTGTTATTTTTATAACTCAGTACCTGTATGTTTGTATACACACTGCATATAATGGTACATCAATATATGAAACCATGAGCAGAGAGATAACCCATGCAACCATTAGAGTCACACACCGTAAGTAGACCTAACCCAAGAACTCTTTCATTCTTTCTGGTAAAGAACAGTCTGAAATCTTTTCCTCAAAGAAGAGGGATGGAGACAGATTCTGTTAAGAGAGGGTTTTTGCTTCATTGGGGGCTGGATCTATCTTATTCTTCATCACTGTTTTCATGGCAGCATATGTAAATGGATCTTTCTTATTGCTTTGGGTTTGCTAAATTTAGGCATTCAGTAAAAATGAATTTGTTTTGCTGTTCTGCATGTACTAAGACTCTCTTGCAAGATGATCCTTTATACCTATATTTCTTTGCACAACATGAAATGAAGTTCTGATCCACTGAAATCAGAGAGAGGGAAATTCCCAATAAATACAGATTTTCACTAATAGTGCTAAAAACAGTGTGAAAGATCTCTTGCAGAAGAATGGTACTCAGAGGTAAGGAATATATAAACATAAAGCAAAAGCTCTTCTATTTCCCACTGTCAACAAGTGTCGTTTTGCAAGTAAGTGTGGGAGTAATAGATTTGAATTCAAGTTCCCTGAGAGCCTTGCGTATAAATTCTCACATGTGTGTGCATGTGGCTTATAAGTGACACTATCACCTATTTTATTTATTTAATAGCTTTTTAATTTATTACCTTGGTGGTCTAATTTTTAAGTGACAGGCAACGGCAACCCATGACATTCAGTTCTCAGTTCACAAACTACAGGTGGATCACAACTCCGTGGCCACAGATTTGTTCTTCAGTCGAGCAACTTTTAGTCCTGCCTTTAAATTCCCTGTGAGATTCCTGGCTGCTGGCAACAGAGCCCGTCCCTGGGCTGCCTGTCGAGAAATGAGTGGACAAGGGAAACCTCCACATCAGTAACCACGCTCAACAGTAATGCCAGATGTGAAGCTCTCATTAACACTGAGCGAGATCCTGGCCCTGAGGAAATCAGTGACCCCAAACAGAGACATCCTCGAGACATGTTTATAACGCAAGCACGCTGCTAACCATGTTAGTGTTAATGTGCGTCTAGGGAACAGAAAGCCTATACTTATCAAGACAGTATAGACAAATCATAGACAATATAGCATAGCAAGGCCTTAAAATATATTTTAATCAATTGCTCATATGAATAAAAATAATTCAGTTCCTATTCTATTGCCAGTTATGTTAAGGCACTGTCCTGAAAATGGTTGGTTGGATATAGTAAATCAGAATAGCCCTAAATTTCTGCTTTAAGTAGATGTGTCATGTACAATCCTATAGGACAATCTTAGGGCAATCTCTCCTTTTGCATGTAGAGGGGGGTTTGGAGTTATTTTTTTTTTCTTTCATATTTATGAAGCAGAAGAAAGTAAAATTGAAGCAGATGGTCATTGGCAGAACACTGATTTCAAATAGGAGAGTGTGAGTCAGCCTGTATCGAAATGCAGACAGGATAGATTAGGAAAGAATGGTGACCCCCGGATCAGGAATTCAAAACTCATGTGCAAGGGGAGCCTGTGAATGCTTGTGGATATTTCGGACAAAGTGGTAACAGGTGAGGTTGCCACTGGGAGCCTGAGTGGGCAGCGCTACCCAGAGGGAAGGAAACAAGCAATTTTTCTGGTGCTGGAGAGAGGCTGCAGCATTGCCCCTGTCCCACTTCTGCTATTCCTCACAAGGAAGTGCACACATAAATCATGCCATTTTGTAACAACAAGTATTACAGCACCTGAAATGTTGAATGCAATAAATATTTTATTAAAATTCCCAATTCCATATTTTTTTTCCTTTCAGTAGTAATATGTAAATGCAGATAAGGGCTGCAACTTGAGGAAGAGACTAAAATGAATCAGTGAGAGTTCTTTACCTTCCAGAGGTGTTTGTGTATGTGGCAAGCCAGAAGAATGCAGAATTACGGACTACAAAGTCACACTTTCTGTATCATTCCTCTGTAAAGATCTTGTAATGAAGCCTGGCTCTTGGGGCATACAAGATTTTTTGTTCTGCACTTAAAGATTTTTTATATATTCAGGTTTCTGCATACTACTGTATCACATTCAAAGATATTTGGCCAGGTCAGCTCAGACACTCTGGGGAAAACACTTTAAAATGAAGCAGGTAAGAATTATTAGAAAGTAGACTTAAAAAAGCAAGCCTCTGTGTTCAGCTTTGTGCATGTATTCATGGAGTTTAAAGCAGAAAGGGCCATCAGATACTGCTGTCTCATGACTTGCTATACACCTGTTAACCCAATATTTTGGGAATTACTAATATGTGACTTGCATTTAATTAGAGCCTATCCTACTGGAGATCATCGATTCATCGATTTGAATGAAATGTCTGACTATAAATAAGTACATGACCTCCAAAAGTAACTCATTCTAGTGGTTCATCTAATAATATCTAATGTTCATCTAAGGTTCATCTAGCATGCCTCATTTAAATTTGTCTGGCTTCAGCTTCCAGGCACTGGCTCTTCTTATGGCTTTTTCCATTTGGTTAAAGACTCTGCAATATGTATTTCTTCTTTTTATGCAGCAGCTATTTGTGCATGGTAGTCAAATCACCTCTTTCCAGCAGACTGAATCCTTTGCCTCTCTCATTCAAAACCTTTTTTTTTTTTTTTTAATCCACTTGTGTGGCTTTTTTTTCACTTTCAATACCCTTTTAAACTGTGGAACAGAATGAACTGTTTCTGTATCACCCCTGTCAATGAGACATTGGGAGTTAAAATCGTTTCTCTCTCATTTCCGCCCTACATGTATGTGTTTAGTGACAGCATGAGGGTTTGTTTAGTTGTCCGCTTTGACCCCAGTTCTTCTTGAAAGTCACTGCTTTCCAAGATGTAGTCCCTTATGCTGGGCATGTGGTTTGCGTTCATTGTCCCTAGGTGTATTTTGCATTTAACTCTATCTGAATACAATTCAACTAGCTTCAGCCTCTCTTAGCTGAGATTCACCACTCTGCCCATCTTGGGGTCATCTGTAAATGTTATCCTCCACGATTTTATGCATACTTTCCAGTTCATTGATGTGAATATTTACTACCGGTAGGAATGGCTGCAAAGCTTTGTAAACCCTGCACAAAACCTCCTGCTTAAGGCCCAGCTGAAAAGTTCATGCTACGCTGTATCAATAAATCACATATTAGATGGTTTTATTAGACAAATCTAAACAAATAGCCATCAATAGGAACAGTATGTCGAATGTCTGACTGAAGCTTATTACATTTATGCAGCTACTTTTACCAACCACATTTAAAGTCTTTCGGGGACTGAAATCAGGCTTTTGAAGTAACGGGACAATATGGAAAATTTCCAGAAGGCTGATGAGGGCTCCTTTTTCACTTTGAGCCTCTCTGCCTGTGAGTATTGTAACGTTACTTTCTGCTCCTGGCTATGTGATTCCAACATTTCACTTGTAAAGCTGCTATGAAATTAGTGGGTCACGGTAACTGAAAAGATTCCCTGTATAAATCATGAGAAAAAGCCATCTGCAAAGGTTAGCTATCAGAACAGAGGAGGCGGGAGAGAAAAGGAAGAACTGAGCATCCTTCAGTAGGAGACAGCATGACTGACTCGCATGTTTGCTAACACTTACTGAGTTTAATCAGCACCAGTGAATGTCTGTTTGAGTGGATTTAAACAATAAGCCTTGGTTAAATATAATGAGCAAAAAGAAAAAGAATGGGAAGCCCAATACTGGTCTGCAAACTGTTTCACTCACCCAGTGAGCTACAGTGTCTGACTCCCTTTCAGTGAAAGCAATGCCTGAAGGGCACAGTCTATGACCAAGCGCAGACCTATATGTGTCTGGGATCCTTTTCTGTGGAACTTCATCTTGATTAATTGTTCAGTTTATTCCTCTAGCCATGATGGCTGAACAATTTTTGGAAATCAGTGTTTGCAAGCCATGTGAGACACACAACCCACGTACTGCAGTACGTTCCCTGCAACAGTGTGTGTCTTGGGTAGCCCAGCATATGCTTGAGGTGCTTCTCAAGAATGATGAAGCTGCATGAGGAGGAGAGCGAAGGTCACTGATGAAAGACAGTAGTCTCAGTCTTCTCCCTCCAAATCCTTTTCCTGCACAATCCCATCTGCTTGCATTCATTATTTGCATGGTGCCAGCTATGATACTCTTCTGAATTGCCACAAGATGCAGCAGATCACTAACCTAGCACAAAACTAAGCTTGCAAAAAGACAAGTTTTCTCCTGTACTGTTGGAAGTGGCTTGTAGAAGAATGTGAGTGCTGGGGGTTGTGCAAAGCTGAGAGGCAGGAGCAGAGGCAGAGGAGGAGAGCAACAGGGGAGGAGGAACAGGACTGGGACCACCCTCAATGGCCACCGGATATCA
Source organism: Egretta garzetta (assembly GCF_000687185.1). Lineage (NCBI taxonomy): Eukaryota > Metazoa > Chordata > Aves > Pelecaniformes > Ardeidae > Egretta > Egretta garzetta. The sequence goes on from NW_009260760.1 coordinate 672,633, forward strand.
GAGGTATGCCCCACTCTCTGAGCTGCGCTCCTGAGTCCTCCAGAGCCAGCATGAGCAATGCAGCTCCTGCCCACCTGCCACCTCTTTGGAAAGACCTCTTTCCCAGAGGTTATTTAGACTAGCTGGTTTTAAAATGTTTGCATCTAAGATTTCCCTTAGCTGTAGAAGGGTTATATCTACCTGTTTGCCAATATAGAACAGAATGATTTGTCAAGCTTTGCCTTTCCTGAACCATTGTTACCAGCTTTAGGTAATATTGCAAAAGTTCCTAAGGTTATTCTTGTTTCTACTACTTTTAACATTTTCCAGCTTGCTAGTTTTCCAGCTTCTTATATCATGTTTTCATACTCCATAAATCTTTTTTTAAAATTGCCTCTTTTTAAGTATATTTTTATTCTCCCAGTAAAAATATGCTGTCTTTTCTTTTTCTTGGAATAAATATTTCTCCTTTTTCTCCTTTTCCTCAGCTGTAAGGCAGTAAATACACATGTGTGCATAGATCTCAGTGTAGGAAACACAACATGATTGTTGGTTCACACATTCTTCTGAAAATTTCAGTTCCAGCCACAAATAGTAGAAGAGTGACATTAAAACATCTTTTACAATAAATAGGTAAACCTCATAAACATCACATTTGAATGAAGATATCAAAACTTCCTAAGCTGATCAAATAATAAAACCTTTTAAAGAGAGTATTTATTTAACAGAAATCATGTGGTGTCGCCTGCTATACAACCCACAATAGTTAAATCAGTCAGTACTGAGTTTTTACTCTGTACTAGAAATCATGTTTGCAGTGTACAAATAAGGTAAACCCAAATAGCTGTATGCCAAGTCAATCAGTATTACTCTCTTTAACTAGGAGTTTCCCAAGGTTATCTTCCTCTATATTAAAGTTCCAACCTTTGGACTTTCAATTTAAGAAGGAGATAAAGGGACATTCATTGTGAGATTAGACAGGGACTGATTTTATAAGTGGACATAAAATCCATGCCTCATATTTTGAAAGGTTTCATTGTGTGATTTACTAATCTTTTGCTGGAGTTTTGTGTTGTTTTAGGCTTTTGTTGCTTTAACTCGCAAAATTTCTTATTCTGACAATTGCTAATATAATGTGGGTGGAGAACAAGACCCTGTTTCTCCACTTCCCACAGAAAAAGTGCAGGGATTAAAAGACATCCGTGCAGGGAAACCGATGCCTTATCTCCTGGGGTTCTTTTAAACTGACACCCACTCAAATTTTCTTTAGGCTGCCAGGGAGCAAATAAACATTAAAACTTCTGTTTTTTCCTTTTGTTCTCTGTAAATAAAGGAGCGCCCATAGATACTTGGGTTGAAACACTGACTATTCATTCTGTAATAGATCTTTTATAGCCCACTGTGGATGATAATGATGTAATTACAATCCTTTTAAGGCTACATTGTCTACAAGATAAACTAGCAATTACCTGATTAGAAAAATTTTGGAGACCAATATTAAGTATACAATAGACCACAAGTCTAGTCAGCCGTGCAATTATAGAACCAGAGCTCATGCTGTTCCTAATCAAAATTTATCTAAAGCAGTGCTTTGTGTGTGTGCAAAGCATAAGTTTAAAACCTGGCTGTCTCAGTTTTCCTTTAATAATATTAAACAGTAACAGACGTTAGTTTGGGTTGAAAATTGTTTTCTTATTTTGTCCATTTATTTTCAAGTTCATCCTAGTTTTACACTAAAATAAATCCGTCTTACTAGTTGACGCTGTTGTGAAAGGCCACTTTTAACCAACTCATTTGGAGGTAAGGAAATGTATCCAGATTTTGGAGATGACTTATTGCTGTGTGAGACCAGAGCAATCTTCCCAGAAGGTGGTTCTTGAGCTGAGCATGCAAGAATGTTATCTTTTTTCCATGTTATACATGTTTCCGTGTTGTGCAATCTAAAGCTATAAAAATAGCAGTTTAACAGTAGCAAGAACATTCCCTGTTGGAGAGAGATCATTAAAGTGTTGATAATGGTGAAACCGGTGAGGATGGCAGTTGTGGTGAACAATAATTAAAGACTTAAAGGAGCAGGAAGTGCCATATGCTTGATTGAAAAACATCCAGTAGGTTGGACATACTTTAAGAAATTCTGCCCTGCCTTTCCCATGACAAGGAGCAATAGACAGGTGAGGGGAGACCGGAGAACTGGATAGACCCTGGCTCAGTGCCTTAAACACATAAACCTCTTCCATCCTGTACAAATTTTTGAGGTTGAAGTAACTTGAGGTAATTTCTGCAAAAGCAAAGAGATTCCAAACCACTTAGAACAAACCTGGAAAAAGTACGAAAAAGTTGGAAAGCTGGAAGTTGGATATAAAATCAGACCCTCATAGTGTGGGGAAACATTTAGGTAAAGTATTGTAAGTATCATATAGGGGGGAAATAATCAACTGGGGTGTAACAACAGGGGACCTGAAGGAAGAAGTGACCCAGAATTGGAACCAAGGTAAATGTGTTAAAGGAAACAGGAAAGCAGGACCATACCCACAGAAAGTGGAAAGGGGTAACTTGAGTTAGGATACTCTGGTTTAGGGTCTGATCTCTGTGGCATGAAACCTCAAGTAGCACAGAGCTTGTCCAGAGAGTCTGGCAGGGGAATAACTGTGACCTAGAGACTGGCATGCCCTGAAGAGAGTGCAGGGTCTTGGGGAACATCTCCACCCTGGTGAAAACAAGCCAGCTGCACCTCTGTTCAGACTGTGTGCCTAATGCTGATGGTGCTGGGAGCAACAGGGAAAAAATGGCTGGGCATGGGCAGCTGGGGCAGGAGCACTACAGCTCCTTCCCAAGCAAGTCTCCGATGTAGCTGTGGTGGAATCACCCAAATTTTACTGTTGGAAAACTTTCTGTGCAAACACACTTTACTAGAACAGAGAAAATCTCTGTCATGTATTTTGACTTTCAAGTTAGAAGAATAAGCCACATCTATGGGAAGAGTAATCATCCAATGCTTACAAACCATACATCTGCGTCTGAGCTGATCTTACTCAGATACTGTGCCACTGTTAACAGCTCACTTTGTGAAGTCTCAGGTTACTGAGTATTACACACAAGTGACCACAGCATCCAAAAGGCAATGAATGTAAGGATTTGGAAGGGAAGTCAGTTTAATTCCAACTTTGTTTTCTGCACCTGAACTATAATATTAACAACTACAATAATTGTACAATCCAACCAAGTTTTTAAAAATACCTGTCACGGATGTTTTAGTGATGTGTGTAAGAGAAACTGGCATTTACATATACATTTTTGTAAACCAAAATCATATCAGCTTCTATGTCAATGAAAATATACGATCCTATATCTTGGGATTTGTCTGTGTCCTGGGAAGTGCCCCTAGAACTGTTCTGCAGTAAAACAATTTCTGGCCGGGATCTCAAGCTGTATTCGACAGCAGTATTTCCCGTTTGTGATAGAAACAGGCTACTCTCCTACCATACAGATTTGTGAGTTCATGAACTATCAGAGGAAGTTTTCGTATTGTGAACATCTGTTTTTTCCCCATTCAGCCTCACAGCTACAGCTGGAAAAGACATGAACTGAGCTGCTAGTCATTTCTGAAATAAAAATAGATATAGTCTATGACTTTAGACTTTGGCTGTGAGCCTGAGACCATCATTTAAGGCTTTTTATTCCACTACATTGCATTACATTAACTTACCTAATTACAGGAGCCTTATTTAAGAAGGCATTTGAAAACAACAGAAGAAAAAGCACAGTCTCTTCTGATAAATTAAAACACCTTTTTAATGGTCTATCTTCCAAAGGCATGTAGTTTTTGTAGTACTACTCTTTAATCATTGACTAGCCAAGACACCACAGACAACATTCATGGATTCAAACAGCTGAAAAACTGGCTCCCTGGTTAATCTTTTTCCTGGAAGCACCGATTTCTGGAAGTCATTTCATGTAATGATGTAGCAGTTCAGGTGTATCCTGTGCTCTCTACTGTAGATTTAGCACTTTAGTACATTTAGTACAATAATATGTAAGAAAAAATATTTAGGAATTGCTTATTATGAGTAATTTTGTTTGAGAGCCAATTTCAACATGGTGAACAGAAGAGGTTCATGCATTCTTATGAAGAAATAATGGTATTGAGCAGGCTTATTCAGCAGAAAAATACATGGAAATGATTCCCTGCCAGGGAGATCTGGGGATCTCCCAAGTGAAAAGGGTATGAGCCAGGAGTGGGATCAAGGAGAATAAAATTATTTTCCCCATGAAACCAGCAGGAACTTTTAAGCAAGGTTAAATCAGCTTAGAATTTGTTAACTTTCCTGTAAAAACTTTCAAATAGAGATGATTGATAGAGCCTTATTCTCAGCTAATCTGACCATGGCAGCCTGACTCTGAGTGACCGTAAGAGTATTCTGCACAGAATGTCATAGTTCTCACTGGTCTTCAGGCAAAACCTCCCTCCTTTTGCTGAGAAAATCTTCCCACTCATCAGGAGGCATGTTAAAGATATGGAAGAGCCCTCAGAACTCTCCCACCTCCTAGCTATGACCTGAACCCTTTAACTAAGTAAAGAGAAGCAATTTGGCTAAATGACAAAGATGAAGACATACGTGTGTTTCTACAACCCACAATATGAAGACTCATCAATGAAAGGTGCTAGGCTAGAAGAGGGTGCCAGCTGAATCTTTGCGGAGAGCCCTATGGTTCTTCTAAATTGGGCAGAGAGTAAGCAAGAACTATCCAGAACACCACAGCAAAAATGCAAACTAACCAAGGGAGACTAATACTCATCTTGCTTGAAAGACAGGAACTCTCAACACTACAGACTATCTCAGTAACATCTTGGAGTCAGCATGGATCAACAAGCGAAGGTGTTAAAATCTGAATTAACTAAAAATTGCTTTTTGTTAATTCGATTTTCAAAGCCACTGGCAGAGCTGATACTTAGATTACAAGGAAAACCAAAATTCCATTTTCAGAAATGTAACTGCCTTTGACTTAGTAGTACTTTACAAAGTTTTACAATGATCAGTGTGCTCTCCAGTCTGAATCAACATTTTCAAGCAGTCCCTAAGACAGCTCAGGAGGTGCCATGACAGCAAGCACTGGCAATATTCCTGTAAACACATTTTGACAAAAAGATATCATATACTCATATAACAACAGTCCCGGTCAGTTGCAGTGTTTGGACAAGAACAAAAAAATGGCTGCTTGAAAATGAACCTCAGAAAGAGAGATCAGGCTGATCTGTGAAGGAAATACTTGAAGAATTTGCAGAGATGGTGCAGTCCTCTTCTTTTAATGGTACACTTGTATGAGTAAGTGGTTAAATCCATCATTGCAGAGTTCATTCAAGTAAAACTTTCTGTTTCTGACTGGTAGGGGAATGTGTCCTGCCCTGACAGATGGTGGCCTCATCTTGGATATGTATCCTCTCTAGCTGCATGGAAAATAAGAACACATCTGGCCATGAAACTAACTACTCTAGGAAACATTGACAAAGAGCAGAGGAGTGTGGTTCCCTAACCACTCATCTCCCAGTGAGCCCATCATCCTCTCTGCATGTCCCTTTTCTCTCTGTAAAACTCAGGAAGAGGTTTGAGGCTGACGACAGAAATCCCTACCATAGGGCAAAAGTTCACCTGTGCAGAAGACAGAGCTGCTCTGGAGTAACACCAATTTAGAGAACAAATCTGCACCAAGCAGAACGGCCACTGCAGACATCCCTACCCTTCTCTCAAGAGAAAAGTGCAGCTCTGTGGCCTGTCTTCTCTCATACAGATGCAGTAGGACAGACCTGTTTTATTTAAAGAAAAAGAGAACTCCCAAGTACTCATGTTTTCCTTTAGGGAGAGAATGAAAAAAATGAACAGCATGTGGTAGATATTGGTCATGTTACTTAGTACACTACTTACTCTAACTTTGCTGTATACTGTAGTGGCAGGCATCGGTGTTAAAACTTGTATAACCTGTTTTGAAAATTCACCTCAAAAAGGAAAATGACATTTTTTTCATTAACATCTTTCCATAAGTGAGTTAAACGCTCTTTCTTTTTACCAAATGTGCAAATAAAAGAGAGTGTGTGAGAAGTCATCACAGGAGTGAAGTGGGAACTTGGAGCAAGATGACAGCGTGGCAATCATTTCTACCCACTGGCAAGGATCAGCCATACTCCCTCCTCTTTATCTTCCTCCTTCTGCTCTTCCTACCCCACTTCCTACTCTCCTACTGTTCTCTTGTTGTGAATTCTTCCATATGCTTCTTGTTTTTACAATTCCTCCCTCTCCTGGAGATTGGAGTTAACTTAGATCGTCATCTTCAAATATCTTCTCTTGAAATATACTTTTTCTGCGATGCTTTAAAATGGAAAATCATGGGATGCTGTATCAGCATAAGAGGGCAGAATATGTCTGATGACAAATAATTTTCATGAGCTATCAGTTACTGTAGATAAGAAAAGAAGAATTAATTGAGTCTTGTTCCAATAAGGAATTATATTTTGCTGATTATTTGATTGCCCTCTGTCTGCTTACAGGAAGATAATATACTTATTAACTTCCTATGTTAAAGAAATTAATAGTCATTCACACATACATTTCCAGACCAACACACGCCACCATTTGGAGGTTCTTGATATTGATACCGCTGCCCAGACCTGTGAAACAAATGCAATCTATGTAATTCAGAGGAGATTTTTTTTTCTTTCTGTTTCAGCAAGAACAAGCTGCTTCTGTCGTGCTTGCCCTGGCAAATCACAACAAGCTCCCCTAACCTATTTCTTTACCTGAGATATGAACCCAGTGCAGAAGGTAGTGGAACTGCTGGTGTCCTAATCTCAGGAAGAAAGATTCATTAGCAAAATTCACTTTTTGGAAAGATGTGGGTATATGTCAGCACTGCTACATTACTGTACAGTGTTGCCATCTAATAGAAGGGAGAAGCTGGGTGGTGTTGATGCACTACAGGAAACAGTGGTGAAAGAAAAGGATGATGGACAGAAAATTAGGTGCTACTGCAACTGTGATTAGTGAGAAGAAAATATGCAAACCCATGTATTGGTATTTCCTCTCATATATCTGCCTCTATGGCTCCCAAGACTGGAGCTTCTGCACAAACTCTCCTGCTTTTACTACCCAGATTACAACAGCTGCTGTGAGAATTGCTTTATATTCCTGCAGTACAAATAATTAATCTTTATTCAGCCCAGTTATTTTTACCAAGTATTACACAAGGTTTGAATGCCCACACAGATTAAACAGATAGCATTTCTCTGCATATTTATCAGCAGAGTGCACAATGGTATTATGAATGCGTTGAGCTTCTTTTTGAACAGCCACCCTACTGCTGCAACTTGAAGCATGACAAAAAACTCAAACAAACATTTCCTGAGCTTTTGAAAAAGTCCAGCTGTCTTTTGTCAACATGAACTGCTCCTTTTCTTCAGCCTGTAACACAGTCTTGAGGAAGACTAAGACCCTGGAATTGCAGGGGTACAACTAGCAACTATGCATGAGCCAAAAGTACCTTAACTTTCTGCACAGCATAGTTTGGACAGGGCGTATTAAATGTCTGACTCAAAGAGAAACATGCAGAACCTGAACATGAACATGGCTTAACTTTCCCTGTTGATGTCATTTCTTCCATGTGCTAAATGTGGCTGTACCTTCTTTGGCCTCAGTGGGTCGGCTGCTGAAATCCTGTTAAGAGTATAACTTCACAGCTTTTAGTTTAGTTATTTATTTTAACAAACTAGGTATCTTGAAAGCAAATTAAACCATATCTTCTTTGCCCAAGTGTTTAATTGAGGGATCTGGGGTTGTTTAGTCTGGAGAAAAGGAGGCTCAGGGGGGACCTTATTGCTCTCTACAGCTGCCTGAAAGGAGGCTGTAGTGAGGTGGGTGTCAGTCTCTTCTCCCAAGTAACAAGCTATAAGATAAGAAGTAATGGCCTCAGGTTGCACCAGGGAAGGTTCAGACTGGATGCTAGGAAAAATTTCTTCACTGAAGGGGTTGTCAAGCATTGGAACATGCTAGCCAGGGAAGTGGTCAAGTCCCCATCCCTGGAGGTATTTAAAAGATGGGTAGACAAGGTGCTTAGGGACAGGGTTTAGTAGTGGACAGATACGGTTGGGCTTGATGATCTGAAGGTCTTTTCCAACCAAACAATTCTATGATTCTAAATTCCTTAGAATCCGGGATGCACTAACAGAAATTGTAACTGGGAGGCTAAAGGAGCCCAGACAACCATCTGTGGCTTAATCACACAACAGGCCCAAGGGGACCTCCAGAGACACGAACAGAACTGCCTCGAGAATCTGTGGAGAAACCAGATGCTTCTATATACAGGAGAAGTCTTTGCCATTTAGGGCCCTGAGGCTCCTCTGTGCTTGGAGAGGAATCTGCACTGGGGCCAATACACCCACAGCATCCCTCCTTTAAAAAACACATATTATTAAAAAACATCTCAAGTTTAAGAGCAGAAAATAAATGAATAAATGGATCAATGACTGAAAAATGTAATTATTGGGTTTGGAGTTACTTTTCTCATTTTCTTAATGACTAGATAAATAAAGAGGCAATGGGGATGACAAATGCCTTTCAAACTACAAAGCGGCATATGAAACAGGCAAAAGTTCCAGGAAGCATTTGGACATGCTCTGATTCCTTCTAATAGAGCACAGATTGGCAAGAAGGTTACTCCTTGGTTAGTGTAGAATTTTATCATCATCTGGTTTCAATATATGAATTATGTCCATTTATTTATTAGGTTTTGTGCTGGTTTCTTAATGGGTGTGAATGTCTTATTGATGAGGGTGATTCTCACATGCTTGAAAAAAGCTCTGGTGAAAGCAAAAGCTTACTCCAGATTTCAGTGTTAAAAACCCCCTTGCTATATAGCTGTCTAATATTAATTCTTATCTTTGAGTTTGCATTGATTTTGGATGTTCAAATTTCAAATTCATCTTTTTATACCACGTGCTGGCCACTAGACTTCTACAGCTGCCTAATGGGAAACTCATCACAGCAATCATCCATCTCCATTTGTTTAAATGCCACCTCTTCCCCAGTATCCTCTGCTCGCTCATTCTCTCATATAATTTACCAGTTCATATTAGCTTTACAGATCAAGCACAATGAATTTTGACAGGCATAGATTTATTTTAAAATCTTGTGCAGATCATCTTTCTTATGACTGAAGGTTGTACAGCACTGGTGTTCACGTTTCATCATTCAAGACATAGTTTTCTACAAAAATGTTTTAAGATTATGTAAGCAAATAAATTTCCTGCCAAAACCCCAAAGGTTGATATACTTTTAAAAGCACAGATTTCATAAGATTTCGTTATGAGATTTGAAATGTTTCCTTGAGTAATGTAGAAAAGACTTTAATCCAGAGAGAAGTTGGTACGCTAACTTAAAAGTAAATGTATTGGGAAAAAAGGAATACATTGGCATTGTTAGATAAAAGTTCCCTTGAAGCATTTCATAAGAGAGAAACGTATAAACATCCCATCTAACATTTGGCCATGTTGTATCTGATATCCTGGATTGCTGCAGGATCAGAGGCTGAGGAATTATCTTTGGACATATGGAAATTAGCATGTCTTCAGATCCATATGGGAAACATCTCTGGGAGCAGAGATTTACAGGCTAATGTTACTTCCTGTGTAAAAAGAAAATCCTTTCTACAGGAATTGTCCTTGTCCTGGGTGTTTCCGAAGTTTTGTATTTAGTCAGGTAAATTTTCCTGTGCCTATGCGTCATTCATGAGGCTTTCATAATGATTACGGCATTTCTAGTGACTCGTTTTCTTTCTTCAGCAGAATTAGTTGGGCTGGTTTGAATTTATTACAAAAATTATCTTCAAAGCATATAATCTTTTAATTCCTTCCCCTGCAATATCACTGAAATGTTTAATCATGTAGAATAAAACTGTTTACCTAGCTCAAATCAACAGCAGACTATAGGCAGGAGAATATGGAAATGACTGATGAAGATTCCCTATGCCTCTCCTTAAGGGTTATTCTAACCACATTAAGGCTTATTTTGTGAGCACATACATACGTGTGTATGCAAACCTGCCAACACCGAGAAATTCAAAAGTGGCTGTTTCATAGCCTCCCTGTGCCCGTACAGATGAATTTACGCATACAGATAGGCTTGACACCACAAACCAGCAGGAGTGGTGAGCAAGCAGCTCTGCTCTCCAAGCTCTCGAGAGAAGAGCATCACATTTTTTCCCTGCAAGTCAGATACCTGCAGTGGAGCTGACAACACCTGAGGGAAGGGCTGAGTCCATTAACCTCAGGACAATGCTGTCCTGTGCTCAGGAACAGGCAAACACACAGGGCACAGTATTTGCTTACACCAATGCATGCATATGCCTACACTTATATTTAAGTATATATGCACATTTTTTTCCCCAAATGTACAAAGACCAACCAGATCAAGTGATATATGTTTCCAAGAAAAATATGAGAACCTGTTTGAGAGAAGTGGTTAGGATAAGTAGCTATCTTCTGTTTTGAATCACTGCAGTTTAACATCACTACAGTAATGTAAATTAAAAATCTGAATTAAAAGCAAATTTACCTGAAATTCAGCCAGCCAGGCAGGTCCCAGGAAAATAGAGCTTTAAAAAAATCATTCAAACAAATAAGAAGATTTTCTATACAGAATAAAAGACATAAGAAAAGAGTCTTTAAAAAAAACTTTCAAAATCCCTAAGTTGTTTGACATGACGCAAGTTACAACCGTCAGCTCTCAACCTGGAATCACAACTCCTCAGCATCTCAATCCCAGTGAAAATCCTACCCTTTCTCTCCAGTTTAAGTGATTGACTTATTGCTGAAGGATAAACTGTAAAATTTAGCAACAGATGGATCCAGGATACAATGCTGAAGTGTCACTTACTGCTATTAAAAAATCCTCCTTGCATCTGCATAGTTGAGCAAATGTCATTCATTGTATAATAATTAATATATTTGCATTTTTCTGCCTTTAAAACAAAGCAAACAACAAAACCGCAACCTAAAAAAAATAATTTCCATATGATTCAGGCATGGTATCAATCTCATGATTGAAACTGTCTTGGTGTCTGTCCATGCAGCCCTGCCTGCTTGCACCAGCAGCAGGAAGCTGTAGGATGGCATGGCTCAGGTAGCATGAGCAGGCAAACCTTCAGTCTGAAAAAGTAACAGTCTTTCTTATTGCACCAATGCATATTTAAGTTGAAAGTGTGACAACTGTAGGTGTGCGTGGAAAGGGGATTTCTGAGATGACTGGAGGAGGCCCAGAGCTGCGGCAGGGACTGCTTTCCTACTGCGTTCTGCTTCAGTGCAGCTGTCTGACTAAGAACAAAAATTGTCGGCTTCACTTACTGATAAATTGAACTTTGTATCTCAGTACCCAGACGGAGAAAGGAAAGTGGAGTAAATCATTGGGCTATCGGTCATGCTGTTGGTTGTGCTATCGGCCTTCGAAGCTGAAGAAAAAGCTCCTCCCTCCCCCCCAAATGTTGGTGTCTTCAGTAATTATGCAACAAATATAGCAAATTCACCCTTTACTGTATGATTTTTTTTATATTGCCAGCACTTGTAAAGTCAGTAATCGGTTTCAAATGCTGACAAAGATTTATTTTGCCTCATTTTTTCTACTAAAGAGAATAATACTGCAGTGCACCTATCTGGCAGCTCTCATCTTTGAGTAACTGGCTCTCAGCTTTGAGTAACACTTTGTACCTGAAGCAAAAAATGCTTAGAGGTTTTTCCATCTTAACACTCTATGTTGCTTTTGCTACATGACAGGAAGGAACACAGAGTGCTGAGACTACATCTTTATTGCTGGGGGGAGCATAGACCAGAGAGTAACTAAATTGTGCCTGCCCCATGCCTCCCTTCCTCCCCCCATCCCAGCAACAACCAAGACACCTCTGACAGAGCCACAGACATGCCCAAAGGCGTTGGATGCTGCATCCAGCGAGGGCAGCTGCAACTTGTCTGCCAGGTGCCGGCTGTAGCAGTGCTTGCTTGGCCTTATGGCAGTCATGGCTGTCTACAGAGGGGAGCTTAAATTCAGCCTAGATGCATCCTGGCTAGCTTCAGCGTCAGGAACACAGAGGAGGAAAACTCATCAGATGCAACCTCAGTCTAACGCAATGCATGCAGCTGCGTGGCACCCAGTTAAATACGCGTGACAGGGCTTGCTGGCCTGTACGAAAGTTATTACTGTAAAAACACAGGAGTCACGCAGGACGTCCCATGGCCTGCCGTTGCTCATGGCTACCCTCAGCCACTCAAGT
>NW_009260760.1:685058-699300 GCF_000687185.1 Egretta garzetta
GTATTCACAAGTCCATCGAGGAGGGCAAAAATTAAATGCCTCTACTTTGCTTTATTTCTTGTGACATGTGCATCGCGTTACATCTGGATGTGTCAAAATGCATTATGTCACGTGATGCTCTGTAACCTGGTGGCACTGAAAGCCTGTGTCAGGCTGCAGAAGTAGCTTACTCAAGACAGACTTAAAATGAACAAAAGAGAAAAATTAAATAACAGTTTCCATGCCAGGGGACCCAGCAGAATTTGCTCTCTTGTCGACGAAAGCATGTCAGCTGGGACATCTCTGCTCACAGAAATGCGTCCCTGGCAATACCACCAACTATTGTGCCCCACCTGTATCTAATATCTACAAAATGATGCGCTGAAGTTTATTAAGCAAAAGAGGAAAAAGAAAAACAATCAATCAAAAGTAATCCTTTGTTAATTTAAAAGATTTGGGATATTAGAGGCTTTCTACTGCAAACTGTTCACTTGGCTGCATCGCACCCGTATGAATGCATGTTTCTGCAGAGGGAGTTCTTCTTTCATCCTCCACTTCTGCTACAGTAATGTTAAATTGATACAATAAAATACACAGCGTTAAAATGTTAACTTCTAATTTAATTTACTTCACATTATTTGGATTTTAAAATTTGAATTTTAAACATAGCCTGGTGCTTACTTTTTCCATCCAGCATTTTGTAGAGAAAAAGAGTGTGAATCTTAAAAATATCTGAGGGATGCCAATTAGCCACTGAAGCTCCCATCTCACTGGGATAACTGGATACAGGAGTACCCAAAACTGTTGCAAAAGGCTGAATTAAATGACTGAAGTAAATAGGAATATCTTGTGGCTGGGTTATATTTGGACTGTATATGGTAAATGCACACCCTTCTTTTAAAAGAAAGCCTAACATGTCTTGTATATCATGTATATACTACAAATGGGAAGGAACTCTTAAAATACATTATGTGGATTATTTTTTTCTCCTCTCATAGCTTTACTTTGCTAAGCTTCAAGCAGCAGCTGTTGCTTGCGAAGACTCTCCTGTGTGGTTACGCTGGAGACTTAACAGGCTCCTGCATGCCATCAGCTCAGCCTCAGTCCCACAGTCTCCCCGCTCTGAGTGGGAGAAAGGACACCCCAATGACACAGAAGGGACTTTACAGCCCTGTGATAAAGCTCCTGTAACAGTAGTGGAGTTACAATCAGCCATGGTAGTCTGCTAATTCAGGAGAAGCAGGGTTTGTCTGCAGGCAGAGCCAGTATCTTTTGTTATACCAACTGAAAATAGCAAGTGAAAACGGACCTGTGTTCTAGCACACAAGCATGAGGTTAAACTGAACCTAAAGAAGGGCTCATGCGCCTGCAATTTTGTCCATTTTCATACAGTTTTTACAATTCTCTTAGGTCTTCTAACAAGATGTTAAACTTTCCAACAAAAATCAAGGTAAAGCACATACTCCAGTGATTTGAAAAACATAAAAAAATTGGTTGGTTAACTTCCCTTTTCAGCCAGGCTCCCTTCAGCTCTGTCAGCAGGCACATTACAGAAAGGCTCTACTTTTCCAAGGTGTGGGTGAAACAGCCCTTTTTAACTCTGTAACAAAAGAAACTCTTGCTGTTCTTGCTGTGGAAATGGAAGGGAAGATGTTCCTTTCAGTCGAAAACAAATGTTCCCTTTCACTTGCAGCTAAACATCAAGAGTTTTACCCTGAAAGATGTTCTTTCTCTGTCTCCATGCAAGTGAAAATAGCATGTATAGCATGTAACCAAACATGTTGTGTTGGGCTGTTTGTCTCTAAATCAGTGCAGATCAGAATATATGGGTTCTTATTAAATTCTAACCAGTATTGATTTAGTTTTGATTATGTGAAGATATAGAAACAAAGCCACACAAACTCATAAATTTCTTTTAGCTTCTTTCCACGCTAATCTTTAAAGAAAATACAGGAGAAAATGTGGTTCTGCTTCTCCTTTTCTGCCTTTAGCACCAAGCAGTTGCCATACAGTAATGATAGTTTTATGTGCGCTTGTGATAAACAGCTAGCGATAAGTTGTGGTCAAGGAAGTGGTTTTCTGTTCCATATAACAGCAGGTAGAAGTGGGGCTGCTTGAATCAGACACAGAATTTCTATAATACTAAGAATGAGAAGTCAAACTAAGTTCAGAAGTAAGTAATAAGAGTTACACCTTTTTACACTGTGAGGCATTTACTTGGCCGTAGCCGAGTGAAGCAAGGACAGGAACGTTATTTGCTTGTAGCAATTGCCACCAAAAGCTGTTTCATTCCCACAATTTAACCATCCTTAGGTTCCTCGTGCCTTCCCCATCCTCAGCATTACCAAGTTCCCAGGCTGTGCAAATGCAAAACCTCACGCTACCTGAAAAAAATTCACACATGTATTTCCCATAATTTAGCCCCAGCTCATCAATATATACATATTATCTTACAACAGGATTCAGCCCCGGTATTTTACTACTTCAAGACTGTCCCAGTTTGGCTGTGTTGTGCTTATTTGCACCTCTAACAGGCCACAGTAAAATCGTAATTTGCACCTTTCGAGGGAAGAAATTCAGAGAAAAAGAGAAAGGTGTTACTGTTCAAAAGCTGTCAAAACAGAAACTTAATCAGGGAAATCCATATAAAAGGGAATGTGGGACAGTATGTGATGACAGCCTCTTGTTACAGTGCCTGTGCACAGCATGGGGCTTCTGGATCACACTTCTTCTGACGCAGCTGAGACACACGCTCTGCTTTCCAGGTGTCTGAGCTAGGTACAGCAATCTCTTCATCACCCCACTTCCTCTGTTATGTGATCAAATCCATCATTCCTTTTGTTATCTCCTTTTGTGTTTGCTTTACCCCGCAGTAATTTGCTAACTGCAAAGCAGGCAAGTGCTTTAAAAACATACAAGCCTGCTGCAAGTTAAGTCATACTTATCAGATGTGCTGGTAGTGAATCATGCTGACAGATTGGCTCTGTTTACCTCAAACAAACTGTCAGAAATGTGCGGTACCCAAACCAAAGCATGGGAAAGGCTTTCAGATACACGCACAGATCAGATCATAGCCCAGCGCATCATATTTTGCATATTTCATAAAGATATCACATGAGTGTTTGCATGTAACAATCTAAACACGCTGTTTACAAAGATATTTGGTATCTCTACAAGAGAAAGCAATTAAGACTCATGTAGCTAATGGGGCAGGAGTGGATTTTCTCTCTCTCGTTCTGCCCAACGAGGCTGGCTGGGCCTGCAGGAGCTGCCAAGCTACAAACACTGCTGCAGTTCCTCCAGTGCTCTGTCCTGGTGCTTCACACAAGGCTCCCCAGGTGCCGCTCTGTGCTGCGCTGGTACCCAGCACGGGCTGTGGGGCCGCATGGCAGCCCGGAGTGCAGGAGTGCAGACAGCACAGTCTGCTTGAGTGACCAGAGCACTCATTTGCCACAAGCAATGAGTGGCATTAAAATGTGTTTGCTTTACATTGCCTGGGAATTTCCCCCTCCACAGGGGGCTGTATATAACAATCTTGCTTTTCTTCCTCTGCTTCAGCCTCGTGATTTTGGTTCTAAGACCAGTTTTCTTAGCAATTTTAGAAACATTTTTGAACTGAGTTTCTTGTGAAAGACACTTTCTCTCAACACGATCATGTTGCCAAAGTTGTAAACACACACACATACAGCTATGACTTCTGAGAGCAACCCTTACCTACCTGTGAAAGTGTCAGAAAGCCTCCCCTCGTGGCCGTGAGGCATCATTTCTAATTTCCCTGAGCAGGGACTAACCCAAGACACTCCAGATCCGTGCTTAAGCAAAGGGGCCGACAAGTGTTTAAAATGAGAGCAAGGTTTCTCATCAAAAAGAACTACAGATCAGGAGTTCAGAACCAGGAATGTCCTGGTGAGGGAGAGAGCACTGGTTGCAGCTTATTTGTGTGTACAGGAATTCAATTAGGCTTGACCTGGACACCCACCAATGTTGTTGTGAGAGGGTGACTTAGGAGAGAAAGGCTTAGCATGGCTGTACTCTGCTGTAAAAAATGGCTTAGAGCTGCAGCACCTGTCCCACCTCTCAGTCTGCGTGCTCCCCAGGAAACATCAGCTTGTTTGCATCCAGTACCACTGAACGCAGCAAACAAGGCACTCTGAAGGGTGCTGTGGCTAGGCTCGCGGCGGGTGGGTGTGATACTAATGCCCATTTCGTGTTTATGAGCCAGGACAGGATTACAAATTGGCATCTGGCCATACTAGATAATAATTAAGTAAAAATGAATTCCCCCAAACTATTTTACTGCTAGTGAAAAATGGATTTGTTTTATATAGGAAAAAAAGGGAGAGACAATACATTCATGACTTTGTAGGGAACCTGGTGAGCGCTCTTTCCTGCTAGGTGAACAGAGCTCCTGACTTCCTACACAATCTGTTGTTTTACAACCATCGCCATGTTTATGAAAGGGACACTGAGAAGGCTGATGTGCTATTACTTTTTGCACTTGACTTTCATTGTGTTAGTTTTGCTTCGGTATTACTTTTTTGGTCTCCAGCCATCACCGCCTTAAGCCAATTCTTGCAAACAGCGAGAGAGGAAATGGCGAGTTGTTCCAGCCAAAACAGCTGCAGTACCCTGGCTGCCGGCACCCTCGTTTCCCTACTTTCACGATTATCTGTTACTTAGGGGGAGACTAGCCTTTACAGAGGACAAGAGGAAGGTCTAGAGACATTCTTGTGGGTCTCAGATCCTTTTACAACTCTTGTCTTAGAAGGATCTGTGACCTGCAGAAATCCATCAGAAAGACAGAAGTACAGGCAGACGCAAAAGCTGCCTGAAAGATTTCTTTGCGTAGACATTTCTTTCTCTTTGTTTTCAAGGCATTTAGCAACAACATTTTATTCTTGCAAATATGGCAGATACAAGTTTTTCTATTTTTATAGAGCTTTTCACCTTCATAAATCTGGAAATGATGTGCCACTTGCCAACTCCAAATGAAAACGCAACCTTCTGTTCCTGCTTGAACAGTTATTATCTGTATCTACATTACAGGCTACAGGAATGGGGGAAAGCAAGCCTACAAAGACATTAGTCTTGCTCTATGACACTAAAGCAAACTGCAGATACATTAAAAATATACCCTTCACAGTACTTTGCATGTTATATAAAGTCCTGGGAATGAATCGTCCTCGGATGGTAGTTATTTTTAAATGACAAGCTAAAATGAAAAAAGTTTCCGATGGCATTCACATAGTTCTGCGAAGCAGACCCTGCTCAGGCTCCAGCTTTGGGCTCAGCATTTAAGTGACTGAATCTGTCAATCACCAAAGGGCCGCGGGCTCTTTCTTGTCTCCTTGGGTTTGTTGGCAGTGGCTTCTCAAGTCCGCAGTGCCCTGGTGCACCACCTACACAAACAGATGTACACAAAACATTTAAAGTAGCAAGATAATTTGAACTGTGTTTTGGAAATAAACACAGCTTTTTCTTACTGGATAAGACCAAAACTGTTGAGGAATATTTTTAATGTCATTGCAAGTGTATTTATTTAATTGTTCTTTCCTGGGTTTCCTTTTTCTTACTGAAACCAGTTTTATTCAGTTCCCTGATGAAACTACTAAAAGCTCAGCCTTTGGGGCACCAGAATAGGCCATCTTTTACATGACCAGAGAAGACACAAGCAAAAGAACAGGCTTCATAACCAAAGGGTCTCATGTGAGACCGATATGTTAACATCTGCTCCCCTAGCACTCTCTCTTTATAATATTTGATATCGAGCGCTTTCAGTGGAATCTTTCAAATCTTGATGATGCTGTGGGATGTCACAAACTGCTTACAAAAACGAAAGATACTGTGAGTCATCAGTCTTTTTTTTCCAATAATAGACCTGGGTAAGCTCAGGGTCTGTCTGACGCCTGGTTTATCAGGTTTTCTGTCATATAAAACATAGGAGATGAAAAGATTCTGATTCTTTTGGGTATGTTACCTAGTTGACTGGAATTCCTTGCCTTTCAGACACAAACAAACTTTCCTGCAACTAGCTGAAGATGTCACACGGCAAATTTCTGTTCATTCACTCATCCTAGCACTGTCATTTTTTGCGTATTCTGTAAACCCCCAATTCCCCCCCCCCTCATTTCCCCCCACCTTTCTAAAGTAGCATTCTGCTTTCCTGTGTTGCTATGACAACATTTACACTTGCCTTTTGAAGGCAAAATACATGGCTTCCTTCCATATTTTTGTCAGCATACTCTTGTGTTAGACGGACACACAGGGGAATGAAGGTCAATCAGATAAAGCTCTAAGGAGCAGGCTGCAACTTTATTTCGCAACATAAAGGGCATTTAAGTGGGTCTAACATGCATCTACTTATAATTTCTCAGTGTACCCCAAGACAGATTCATTCAGTTTAGTCTTCTGAATCTTCTTTCTTAGTGCAAGAGTAGGAGAAACAGTGAAAACTTCAGACCTGCCTCCTCTCGCGCAGGCAAAAAATCCACCAGCAAAAGTCACAGTGGCCTTTATTTCTAGTGCTTGTCAACTAATTCCAGAGAGGGAAAGCAGCTAAAAGGAACTAAAGGTTAAAAATAGGATGTAAGCTGGTTTTTTAATTAATCCAGAGGCAGAAACAAAGAGAAAAAGCCTTTTCCTTCTCCCTCCAGTTGCTCAGAGGAAGGCCTTTGCGAATGTAGCACATTGCACTGCAAAATATAGGAACTAATGCTTGCACCTGATAAGAGTGACGGTTTGTTATATGGGCAGAGAGGGGTGCTGTGCTCCAGCTCCCAGCAGGTCCCTTGGTGCCACGACCTTGCCAATGACTTGCCGTCTTATGAACAGCCCGGCTGACCTCTGCCTCTTCGCAGGTCTAGAAGCTGGCTGACAGCTCGTCTACGGCAGAGGTGAAGAAAAATTCTCCTCCAAAGATGAAACCTCTGTGAGAGGTTTTGACACAATTGGGTCTTTATTAGAAATGCCAGGAGCTAAAAAACACCTCCCTTCACCAAGTGCCTGGCTCTCCCATTTAAGCCACAGGACCCAAGTCAGATAAGTCATATGGGCTGCAGCACTCTCTGTTGAGAACATAAAAAGAGATGGAGACATCACATTCCCTCAAAGCATCAGAGGGAGGCTGGCTTAGCCAATGCTTATTTCAGATCCCTTTAAAATCCTACAGGAGAAGATATGCAGCAGATATATCTCTATATTTCTGGCACTGTTAGCAATCTAAACTGCCTTTCCTTACTCAGGCTGTGGGAGCTTTGTCCTTTTTTCAACAGAGCATACCTCTGCAACACGCTAGCTAAAGGAAAAGCTTGTGCTCGCCGAGCATGGGAAAACACCAAACTCTGAACACTGCTGACAAGATGCTAAGCCATGTTAACAGACTATGGAGCAAATACGCTTGCAAACAAAATGTGTCGCATTTAAATAGATTGTTAGTATGTACTTCAGTGTACGATGGTGTCAGCGGAACGGGCTTAGAAAACTCACTGCAGTCAGAACTAAGCCCTGTGAGAAGCATGAAACTCCAATATTAATCTAGCTTGTATGAGCACGCCATGAACTCCGAGGGAACTCCAAGGGCCTCTCTTGCACCAGCACTGAACCCTGTATTGTCCAGTAATTCCCTGTCACTCCCACTTTCAGAGATATCCCTCAACAAAACGCAGTCAACACAGACTGCAGAAGGCAGATAAATGCAGTGAAAATTATCAACATAGAACAAACATGATTTAGCATGCTCAGAGGCCAAATCGAGTTTGCACAACACTGGCGACAGTTCCACTTTTGATAGAGAGGCTGGGTACTGGCAATGTCTCTTCAGCACCCATCTCCAACTGTGGAGAAGCAACTTAGCAAAACAAGAAACAGAAGGTGGCTGCAGCTGTCTTGGAGGGAACCTGATGATCTCCATCCCCAAACCCTGAAGTCTAAATCACAGCTCCACTTGTCGGTTCCATTTTGATCGCCCTGTGCTATTCGGTGGGTAACAGCTACACTCTGTGGCTCCGCTTTGCGGTATCCAAACTGTAACCACTGCCAGCTTCTTCATGCTTTAATTTTTTTCGTAATCTGAAGATGTACATTAGAACTGAATCAATATCTAAGCCTCCACCATGGAGGACAATGATCTGAAGAACTTGGCTACACTACAGGTTTACAGGACTTAAATGAAGTAGCTTTCACGCTACTGAAAACCTGGGAGTTACAAAGACATTACTGAAAGGGGCAAGTTTTGGCACACGTCATTGGCGTATACTGCATAAATGATGGGAAGAGTTGTTCCTGTGTAACAGGAGAACTCCAGGGAAAAGGCAGGTGGAGTAGGAGCCTCTCAGTTTCCAGGCCTTTGGTCTTTCAGAAGGACTTTTGTCCTCATCGGGGAATGGAGGGCAGCTCTGGGCAGGATGTGTTAGGATGCAGTCCCATGTGCGGTGGCAGCAGGAGCATGCTGGTGCCCACACAGCAGTGGAGACGAGGTGCAGCATCATCCCACTGCACCTCCGTCCTGTTCCCTCTTTTCCAGCATGCTTTTATGTCTCTGCGCAGATTGACTGTGGCACGTTTATATCCAGCAGTGCTACGCTACAGCAGGGGATTCTTTGTTGTGAATTTATGGCTGGATTATGTCCCTCTTTAAGCTACCTCATAGGACAAAGCGGCTGTAACACATGGTCCTCACAGCGCTCCCGCCCTGGAAGCAAGTGTGAGCAATGGGCAGCAGTCTCACCCAGCCTCCGTTATGTTTTGTCACAACAAAGCCCTCTAATGTGGTAAGAAAATTTAGGCAACACCCTTTTCCCCGAGGTAAGCACTTTTAAAGCTTGTATTTCAGCCAAGCGGTGTGAGAAAAATAGGAAATGAAAGATGTGTATCTTCTGAAAGTATATTTTCAGAACTTGAATTGTATGCAAAATTTTAGTTTGTTTTGCATCGTTCCTGCTTAAAACTCCATTTTAAAAAAATCCACAAAATAAGTATACAACAGCCAAGTCTTTTTTTCTTTTTCCTGACTCCTCAGTGATGTTACTGCATGTATGCAAATAAGGGTATATTTATTTGTCCATGCTGCTCTCTCTCAGCTCATTTTTCTGTCCCAAGAGAGCAGTGTCAGAATTTTAAGTTTCCTAAATCAATTAATAATAAAAAAAATACTTCAAGCTAGAGACAGCGAGGATTACTAGCTCATGCTAAGTTCCCAAATGAGAAGTGCTAAGCTGCTGTACTGCCCTGTGACCACATAAGACCGTGTGTATATTCCTAAAAGACTACCTGTACCTGTGGCTCCTATCAAGCATGCAGAATAAGATATTGCTTTTGTTCAGGTTGGTGCAAAAACATCAGTCTGGAGACATACACATAGACGCAGAGGTTACAGTCGGCAAATGCCTAACCCATTTAGGGTGTGTTGGTTGCTGTTCTGTTTTTTATTAATTATTTGGTTGCCTTGTTTTGGTTTTAAGACCCAAACAATGAAACTTCACTCATCAGACATGGAAAACAGTTCATAGCCTGACACCTTCTGTGACAAGGGCTGTCTTGATTTTCAGTCTTAATTTTCTTCCCTTTAATTTCTACTTCTTAATTGGAGTAGTGTATGACATGCAAACTAATTTCTCTCCATCATTAGGCTGTAGTCCTGCACATACTTATGCACATGATTAACTTTGTTATCAGAAGGAATATGAAATGGAGGTGGTAAAACAATAGATGTGTATACATGCATTGAGTGTTGGGGTTCTGAACCTCCTCCAGTACCTCCTTAAACACTGCATTGTCAACCTACATATTTTTGCCTAGGTTAGTCTCCTTTCCGGAAGCAATCCATCCAGATCATTAATCACGTAGTAACTTTTCCCTGCTAAAAATCCAGTCTCTTCAGTTAATTAAGTAACCCAACAGGAACACGATATTCCAGGTCTGATTTCTTCACATCTGTCCATTATCATATAAGGCTCATTCACATGGTTTGTCACAACCACTGATGTACGTCCATGTTCAGAAAGACACAGCATTTCCGACTGGAAATGCTCCTGGGGGTGAACAGCATATGTTCCATTTTATGACACTGGAATGGATGTGCATTGCTCAAAAATCTTCCGTACTTTTTTTATCACGCATGAAATACATTAAATAAGACAGAAAGAGTAAGAAGGTTTGGTAGAGCAGAGCGTTATCTATAACGAGGAATGAGGCAAGTCTAAAAGATCAGTGTTATTTACAGCGTTCTAAACTGGAATTCGTAATTTAATGTAATTCAAAGTCTTTATCTCAAATAAGAGCACTAGAAGTTCCTGAATTTCGTGGTGTTTTCCTTAGGCAAAAAAGCGTAAGGAATAAATAAATAAATAGGACGTGCAAGCATCTTAAATAACAGCAGGGTAATCACTCTGAGCATGGGAAGAATTAATTAAATAAATGAATACATACTTCTTTAACCCTCATTCTCACACACTCTTAACGTCTTTCTCAAACACAGATGATCTGACGTTAATGCCCAACGAAATCCAGGCTCTCTCCAAAGTGCAGTGCAAAACTGACAGCCATCCCTAGGATTCGGCTGATAGTTTTATTGGACAAGAGTAAAAAAGAAAGTTGCATGACCTCTCTCCACTAGTACAGCCCCTGCAAGCAGTAGCAGGTGGAGAGGCTTAGAGCCAATACACAGTGCCACCTTTTCAAATCATGATTCTTCCCACATTATAATACATTTAAGTGCTGCGCTTGCTTCTTAAGACAGCCTCATCTTGATAATCAATGTAGCCAGTCTAGCAAAGTGCCACTCTCCTGCTGTGAGAAAGCACAATGCTTCTTACTGCCACAGCCCCCTGCTGACATGTTTTACAACATTTAAGCAGGAAACTGTTAAACCTTACTTCTCTTTTTTCCCCTCTGTGCAGGCAGAAATCTTCTTTCCTGCTGGTTTCTCACTTGAAGTAAGAGCCGTTAAGATATGCCCTGGCTTTTACCCTGAGCATTGCCCTAATTTTAACCCTGTGCAACGGTTATCTTAATTTTACTCAGATTTTTAAAACTGACTCATTCAGTAAGACAAACTGTGAAAGTGTCTGGTAAAAGAATAGATTTCCAATAAACATGGTAAAAAGGTCACCTATGCTGAGTTTTCTTCAGAGGCCGGTGGGAAGCGGCTTCAGTGCACCCACTTACCAAGCACACCACGTTAGTTCGGGGCATTCTTGTTGCTGTAAAGAATGCAAAAAGCAAAGAGGCTGGGCTTGGAAATCTGTGCCTGCAATGTCAGGCACATGTTTTTGTGCTACGAGCCTCGCTTCTCACCTGCAGCAGTTTTAAAGAAGAAAGAGAAAAATGCAGTTAAGGGGATGATACTGCCGTCAAGCTGAATAAGCACCATTAATAGATGTTAAAGTTTACAACTGGGAAGCCGATACAGGTGCAAGTTTTATGAGTTTTAAACTTTACTTTGACATAATGAGTGAAGTTAAAGCCGGAGGCTTTTAGACCGTTATGAAAGGGCCTGTCAGTGAGCACTGTAACCTAATTAGTTTTGATGCAGCAAATCAGCAAAGCCACTGCTGGTTATGACCTCTGCCAAGAGCACGAGAGCGCCAGACAAATGAAGCTTAAGATGTTATTAGTTGCTCTGTCGCAAAGTTCCAGATAAAATATGACAGGATGTTGTTGCTTGACTTCGGCATCAGTTCTCCAGATGGCACTCAGCACTGGCTTGTAGCGAGGCTCGCAGGGAGGCCGCCACATTGTCTCTGTCAAAACGAAAGTTTTCCAATTACAAAGAGATAATGCAGAGAGATGCAAACTTAATCTCCTGAACGAAAGGTTGCAAGCTGTGTAATAGCGGTTGAGAGGGGAGATTTCACATAGTTCACTTGCTTTAAATACTGCTATTCAGGAAAGCTTTATAATCTTGCCCAGTAAAACAAAGAAATCAGATGCACTTGACTCTGTGTGCCACAGCCGCTCTTGTGGAATGAGTGGGTCTGATCCTCCTGCTGGGCTGTTGGTGTAAACCAGGAACAGATGCCCCTGAGGCAAAATGGTGCAAAATGGATCAAAAGGGAAAATTAGGGACCTTTGAGCTAGCTGAGAGCTGTTCACTTACTTTTGTTTAGTGGTAGACCAGGTAACTTCTACCAGTTTGGTTGAGGGCAATAATGTATTTTCTTTCTCAAATTTTAATGAAATCTGTAGTGCAAAAAAAAGAAACAGTGTCATGCAAGGGGCGAGCTTACAGGATTAGACACTGATGTTATGAAATATTTTCTTAGCATTGATAGTGCTGTACCAGGCATGTTGAAGTTATTCAGTAGCCACAGTGACAGAGTGATGGGGTAATGGCCTGATAACCAGCAGAAACAGCACCTCCGAAAGGTCATGTTGAGCTGCTGGGAAGCATCGGGAGTTCTGTAAAGGCTAGAAAATACAGTAAAGAAATTATCCTGCTCTTGACCCATGTACATAAAGAATGGTTGAATGAATGTATCATGTCCAGTTCTAAGAGCTCTCAGTAGTACAGTTTCATGTATTGCTCAGTGTCACAGAGTGAATGACGACTGTGCTTTTCCAGGTGTGAGTGTCCTCTTTCATCTGACCCTCTTCTGACGATTGAAAGCAACGCATTTCAGAAACATTATCTGAAATACTTCCAACACAAGAAATTCCCTTTAAGCATGAGAAGAAACCTTCACCCTGTGAGGGCGGTCAAACACCAGCACAGGTTGCCCAGCAAGGCTGTGGAGTCGTCATCCCTGGAGATGCTCCATGCCCAGCTGGGTGGCCAGTGGGCAACTGGTTCCAGCTGACCCACCTGGGGCCTGGGGTGGAACTGGGCCAGCTTTGGACCCCCCTTTCAGCCCCAACCATTCCTCTGAGTCTATTCAGGTCATAGACTCATAGAACCATTTAGTTTGGAAAAGATCTTTAAGACGGATGAAAAGCTGGACATGAGCCAGCAATGTGTGCTGGCAGCCCAGAAGGCCAACCATACTCTGGGCTGCATCAGGAGAAGCGTGTCCAGCAGGTCGAGGGAGGTGATTCTGCCCCTCTACTCTGCTCTGATGAGACCTCACCTGGAGCACTGTGTCCAGCTCTGGAGCCCTCAGCACAAGGAGGACATGGAACTGTTGGAGTGGGTCCAGAGGAGGGCTACAAAAATGATCCAAGGGCTGGAGCACCTCTCTTATGAGGACAGGCTGAGGGAGTTGGGCTTGTTCAGCCTGGAGAAGAGAAGGCTGCGGGGAGACCTGATTGTACTACAACAATAAAACCACTAGCACTATGTATTTACTGGACAAAAGCTGGATCATGCTTGGGAGGACTGGTCTCAAATAAATGTCACTTAAACAATAGTATGATTTAGAGCACAACTTCTTGATGTACAAAATTACACTTTTGCCTGATGCATAAACTCTGTTCTTTAACTGTGAAAGTACAATAGCCAAAAGACAAATTAACACTTGGGGCGATAGAACATGGGTTTAGTAGGTATGTGGAAGAATTAAGTTTTTGTGATTCTGTTTTCTTCTAGCATGTCTTATCCCTCAGTGTGGTATCATAGAATCATTTGGTTGGAAAAGACCTTTAAGATCATCTAGTCCGACTGTACCTCTCCACTACTAAACCATGTCCCTAAGCACCTTGTTTATCCATCTTGTAAATCCCTCCAGGGATGATGACTTGACCACTTCCCTGGGAAGCCTGTTCCAACGCTTGGTAACCCTTTCAGTGAAGAAATTTTTCCTAATATCAAATCTAAACCTCCCCTGGAGCAACTTGAGGCCATTCCCTCTTGTCCTATCACTTGTTACCTGGGAGAAGAGACCAACACCCACCTCACTACAACCTCCTTTAAGGTAGCTGTAGAGGGCGATAAGGTCTCCCCTCAGCCTCCTTTTCTCCAGCCTAAACAACCCCAGTTCCCTCAGCCGCTCCTCATCAGACTTGTGCTCCAGACCCCTCACCAGCTTTGTTGCTCCCCTCTGGACACCTTCCAGCAACCTACATGTTCATCATCAACTGAAAATTATCATCCACCAACGAACCAATTTAAAAGGGAAGGCAGAATCAATTTTAAAAGACAACACTGCTAACACAGAAGAAAATACGTAAATACAGGCAAGCGATAGCGGACCGTGGAGCAGCGGGGCTATTTTCCGTTCTCCGATTGCTAACTAGACCAAAACCACCAGAGCAGGTGGGGGGTGACTTCTGTCTGACCACCGGCCAGCACCCCAGCGCCCACGCACGGCCCTGCCGGGGTGGGGCCCGCTCC
>NW_009260760.1:699548-712140 GCF_000687185.1 Egretta garzetta
CCGCCTGGGTGGGTGCTCTGCCCCCCTGCCTGCTGCTGGCTGCCGGGGCGTGGGGGCAGCCCTCTCCCCACGGGGGTGGCAGCAGCCGCGGCCAGGGGGGCACCGGGAGAGCCTTCCTGCCCTGCTTCCAGCCGGGCACTGTCCCCCACAGAGCAGAAGGTGGAGAGGGGGCTTTTCCTTCTTTCTGGCTGTGAAAAGGCCCAGGGGTACTGAAGTAGCTTGAGGTGGGGGTAAGGAGACCCTCCACATGACTCAGTGGGGTTACATTTTTCCTTTTGGGGGACTAGTTGTAAGTCTAAGCATGACAAGGGAAAAGGGCTTGGAGGGCTGCAGGGCAATCTGGATTGTGTCACTGGGAAGCAAATCTCCATTCAGGTCTTCAGGAGGGGCACTTTGTGCTTTTTTTTTCAACCTAGTTATAGAATCATAGAATCATTCAGGTTGGAAATAACCTTTAAGATCATCAAGTCCAACCATTAACTGCCAAGTCCACCTTGCCACTGCCAAGTCCACCACTAAACCATGTCCCTAAGCACTACATCTAGATTACTTTTAAACAACTCCAGGGATGGGCACTCAACCACTTCCCTGGGCAGCCTGTTCCAATGCTTGAGAACCCTTTTGGTGAAGAAATTTTTCCTAATATCCAACCTAAACCTCCCCTGGGGCAACTTGAGGCCATTTCCTCTCATCCTATCACTTGTTACTTGGGAAAAGAGACCTACACCTGCCTTGGTACAACCTCCTTTCATGGAGTTGTGGAGAGTGATAAGGTCTCCCCTCAGCCTTCTTTTCTCCAGGCTAAACAACCCCAAACAGAAAATTCAGAGAGCAATTTCTGACTAGAGTCTGTTCTTCAAACTGCACTGCTCTTGCTTCATATACTTCAGGATGTTTGTTTTCCAGAGTCTATATATCCGTGCTGGTTACGACAGCTCATAGACTCTCTTGATGGTATGACTCATAAATGCTGGTGTGCCTCAGCCCTAAATATTTAGTAGTTAAGAAATATCTCTGCTTACTAGAATGGAGAAGAATGGTGATACGTATGCACAGAGACAAGAACAGCTTCATTTTCACAGATGTTGCTGTCAATAGTTTGCCTTTGCATGCCACATCCTTTTCCCTCTGGATTAGGATAGAACTTTTGCATAGGAACAAACAGCTCTGACAGCCACATCATGGAAGGAGAGGAGTTAAAGAAGTAGGTCACTGAACGGCACAAGGCCTTAGCTGCAAAGGGCTGAGCACCTTTATTTCCTGTGGAACCCAGTGGGAATAGGATACTTTGAGAATCCCCATCAATGGCATAGCTAGAGATACTGAAAACTTGAGTCTGACAGGAGATGTGACAGTTTTTACTGCTTCAGAGATGCATTTGTTCGGACAGTCAAAGATAGCAAAGATGAGGGAGGAGATTGTCTTATAATTGTAGGATTTGGCTTCTCCAGGGCCCAAAATGCAGCTGTCCCAGATTTTATTCATACATAAGGTTTAAAAAAAAAAAATCACCTCTCCCAAAAAGCTGCCCCCAATTGAAAATCGGAGCTGATCCATGAAAAGGGGATCCAACAAAAGAGCACCAAGCAGATAAGAGACAGCTATTAACTCTGCACGTGCTCATTACTGCCTTGCAGGCAGCAGCGTGTTGGTAAATGCTGAGCTGAAGGATGAGGGGTGCTCGTGGATCTCCCCAGGAGCTTCACACACAGGGAGCGCTCAGAAGATGGCCTGGAGCTGTTTGCTGGGGCTGTGCTTTACCCAGTAAGGAAGGCAGAGCAGAGACCATGACTGATAGGCCACTGCAGCAGGAACCATCATCTGATGAGCAAAGACGTGGGTTGGACATAAAAAGCCTATAAAGAGAAGAAAACTCTTTTGCATGTTTGATTTGGTAGAGATAGGGAGGATCTTTTTTCCTCAGCAAAGTTTAATGCTCCCTCAAATGAGCAGCAGACCAGGGCTTGCCACTGCTTACTGTTTGAAATTATGTTCTTCCTTTTGGCTAAAAAAAACACCGTGAAAAGCATCTTACTCCAAAGCATAGCTGTAAATTCAACCTTAATAGTGCACTAGAATAAGAAAAGGGCATTTTCTTTTTCATTGAAACAGCAGGATGTGAAAATCTCCCATGCAATTGAAGTAGGACTGAAAGGAGGACTCTATAAATGGGATTAAAGAAGTAGAGAAGTGCAAAATGTAAAGAGAGGAAGTCAGAAATTCATGCACAGAAAAATGAAAATATCTAAAGCAGAACAGCTTGGGGGAAGTGACTAGTTTCACATAGGTGTGGGTGAGAACAAAACAGTGAAGGGAAACGTCCTGCAAGGTGACATACGCATTTATTGAAAAAGTTAGTAGGACGATGGGGTTTATGGGTCTAATTTCACATCATTTGCAAGATCTGCAAGACCTTTTGTTTCTAACCATCCCTGCACAATGAATGGATCCTTGTCTTAACTTTGTGAAGAAACATTAATTCTTCCTTCCTCATCAAGGAAATACAGGTTTGCTGTAACCAAAAGTTTTGCAAGAACACATGATGTTCATCAATATTATCTTTCATGGAAATTATTGAGAAATCCCCTCTGTATTTTTGGTCAGGTGAAGCCGCTTTGTTCTGGCTGCCCATTCCAGACTGGTGCTCTGGAAGGCACACAGGCAAACAGTAACATCAAAACGAAGCGCTCTGGTCTTATCTCAGCATAATGCCCGAATAAATTCCCTTTGGTATTCCCAAAATGCATGTTTTTTTCTATTCCACAACTTTCAAAATTTCAGCTCCTTATTCTGTCTTGGGGTGAAAGGAAATTCTGAAATGGTAAGCCTGCTGTTTGTTCACGTCAGTGCAGCACAGGCAGAAAGCAATCGAGGCTTAAAATTTTCTTCTGTTGGACATTATGTCTGGACAGCTTTTTAATAATAAGATTCTGTGGCATGGTTGAAAACATTCTTTCACAGCTGCTGATGTGTTAATCCAGCATGGGGAAGAGAAAACTGAAAAGACATTTCAGCCACAGCGTTTACATTTATATATAAAATTAGTATACAGTTAAAGCCAACAGCATGCTTACATCTGGATCCTGTATGATAGCAGTTGATACATTTAATATGGCATGTGGCATAAAACAGGATTAGATAAGGTTTTCTGCTTAGCCATGCTTCTCTTGTGCAAAAGAATACTTATAACAATGTTCTCTACAAATCACATCGTAATGCTCAATACTGTGTTGAAATGCACTGTGTGCCAGCAGTATTTCCAAAGTTTATGTCCCTGTGATTTGTGCTAATTAACAATGAGTGGGCTCTGGGGTAGAAGACATGCTCAGGAGGATTTTCAGAGGTTTGACTACAAAAACCCAAACCGACCAAACCATTCCCCAAATTAGCTGGTGTGAATGGACCTGAAGAAATAGGTTGGAGCAGGACCTCCCATAAGATTGATCGTTTGGAGCTAAATTATGCAGAGCTGTCTAAAAAAAACCATGCTAATGTGAACTTTGGGAAAGCCTGTACTCAAAATCCTAGACAAAGGCCCAGATGGTACTTTATTAGATGTTTCTTACCCACGTGAATTAGTCTTCAAGTCCTCCCAGAATCTGAAACCACACCGACATCTGTTCGCGCAGTCCTTCATGGCTGCTAATTTCTGCGTACTCCCATTCCCACCTTCTCAGCTCCTACAGCACTGTCCTTCCCAAACCAAACACACAGGACCTGAGTGTGATTTTTTTTTGTGTGAAAAACCTAACTAAATCATAATAACGTGTTCAGAGGAAACCTTCTCCTTCATATCGTGGTGCTGAGCATCTCTGTGTATGTCACTACAGTGCCTGGCAGTGTGTACTGGAGGTTGGAGGGCCTGGCCCTGTGGTCCCCAGGCAAACAGGAAAAAAAAAATGAATGCGTGAACCCAAGGTAGCTGTAGCATGTACAACTGATCTCTGTCCACTGGAACTTGCTACCCAGTACCTAGAGGTGATGAGGGGAATGGGCACTGAAAATCCTTCCCACCTGTAAGTCAACATGAGGGTTCAGGTACTTGTTCAAATCCACTTTTAAGCGATAGAGACATAAATGAAGTTAAAATAGATGGGAGACAGGGCTGCTAGTCATTCCCTAGGCTGTAGGTATAACACAGGAATATGTTTGATATGTCAAAGAATATACAATTCACAGCCTAAAAAAAAAAACTGTAGCTGTGTTTTCATATAAGACTACTAAAGACTGGAAAGAAAAATGCACGTGATTTCTATAGTCAGTGGTAAGCACTGCTGGCATCACTCTGTGTCTGAATAAGAATAAACACTAAGCCTTATGAATCCAGAAATAATGAAATATAACAGGATTTGTCTTTGGAGAGAAAAATGGCTTATTTCAGTATGTATCTTGAGTGCTTTTATGAGCCACGTAGTCTAAATGATGAGAGAGTTTGAGCACTGCAGACAGGTAATAAATAAAGCCCTGGAAACACCCGGTCTGGCGTGTGTTGCTCTGTAGTGAAACGGAAGGATTCAATAGAGAGGAAAATTGACCAGCCACTGACAGGAGATAATGGACTTATCTGTTAAGGGAGTGGAGATAATGTAATATTTAATATAACATTCCTGATAACTAGTCAGAAAGATCTACCTATGCCAGATTTCCAAGGTTATTTGTAACTGGATGCAACTGAGTATCACTAGAAAGCAATGTAAAAGGGAAAGAAGTCTCCTGCAGTTTATTAAATGCAGAGCACCTTCAAGTCTGAAGATAGAGTCTTCTTCCCAAAGAGCTTACAGGCCGCAGTTTAGGACTGATTTAGATTTAAGCAAGTAGCTAAGCACTTTGCAGGGAGAGGGCCTCTCGTTTCCCTGCCACTGCGAAAGGCAGGTGTCTTCCCATCCTCCCCGCGGCTGCATCTCCACCCCTGCTCACGGCTATGCAGCCTCACCCACGCCTGTGCATCAGCTCTGGCACCTGTTTGACCCCAAACTGAGCTGATGTAGTGTAATGCAGCTGTACAAAACTAGATCTGTTTTCCCTTCTATTCTTTGTCTGCTGGCTTGATGAGCTGGGTTGGCCTGTAGATCATTTCTCAGCTGTGAGAGAGCTGGCAATTACAGCTCCCGGTAGGTACAGTCCTTAGCCCTCAGCTTGTGGTAGTAGCCATCCGGATGTGTGGGGTGGCGCGGGGCTGGCGGGGCTTCTTGTAGTGATTCAACAATGTGATTCCTGATGTATTTTGAACGATTGTTTTTTTTCATTAGTGTAGGGTCTGATTCCCCACATCTGCACCAGTACAGTATCTGTTGGTTTCAGTGCAGCTGGTAGAGGGCCAACAGAAAAACTAGGCTGGCAATGTTTGAATCATTTGTGGAAGACATTTGGGCTATTCACTTTACATATGTGTAAAATCAAAAAACCTCTCTTTTTCTGTTCTTGCCACTTTTTTTTTTCTCTGTAATTCCAGCAAAGACGGAGTTCCTCCAAAAAAGACCATTCATTTCTTAATGCTGAAAGCATTTAGAAAAGATGTAGAGAATAAGGAAATTGTCAGTAAGTGGTGTGTCAACATTTAGGGATGCAGACTAAACTGTGGTATTGATAAATCATCATAACAAAGAGCCTTATTTGGGGAGTACGACTTGAGCAGAGCTCCTCCTGATGTTGACAGAAGTTTGCCCACATAAAGCATTTCATTCAAATTGTGGCATTCACTCTTTTGTCAAGAAGTGAAGTGCAAAATTGGTCTCCTGACACTTTTCTCACCTATCACGTGCTGTAATAACTGTTTTCCTCAGACAAAAGCCTGATACTGGCACTGCAAAGTACTCCTGCCTGGAAGGATAAAGCGCAGTTCAGAAGTAAGAGATGATGAGAGGGAAATAAAGCATGGGATGATTTGATGACAGCTGTGGGGAGAACACAGACGGGATGGAAAACTTGGAAAACACATCTCCTTGTTATTTAAAAACACAGGGTTGCTAAATCTAAAGAAAGAAAGAAAGAAGAAATGGAAGGAAGGAAGGAAGGAAGGAAGGAAGGAAGGAAGGAAGGAAGGAAGGAAGGAAGGAAGGAAGGAAAGGAAGGGAGGAAGGAAGGAAGAAAAGAAGGAAAGAAGGAAAGAAACAAGGAAACAAGGAAGGAAAGAAAAAGAAAAGGAAGAAAAGGAAGAAACGAAGAAAGAAACCTGAGCCAAAGATACCGCCAGGCTGCAGAGAGCAATGGAAACTGTCCAGGGCCACAAAGCGGCTCCGCTGTGTGTAGTCAGTGCCTCGGCAGGGCTTGTTTGTCCCTGCCCTCTGCTGAGCGAGCCCACCTCGCCATGTGGCGCCTGTGCTGGGACTGGTGAGCTCCAACCGGTCCCAAGGCCAGGCACGGTGAGGCTGGGGCTGTCTGCACCCTCTTGTGCAAAGAGGAGAAATGTTTAAGCAGCGTGCCACTCTGCTCTTTGTGTTTCCCACGGGGCCATTGAAGCCGTGACATACTTTCCAGCTCTCAGTCTCTTGGGAACTTGTTTTTTTGGGAACCAGAGCCTGCTTGCTGCAACCGCTGCCTGAGTCACTCTTTGCATCACCCTGCAGCTGCTGGCACCTTCCTCCACTGAAAGATCTTTTCTTTTTTTGTTGTTTCCCTTTTCAGAGGCAGGGCAAAGCAGCCCTCCCTGGAGCAGGGTGTCAGGAATCACAACTTCACATCTATCATGCTGACTTGGCATTTGGGAAGATGCTCTTTATTGAGGCCATTGTCCTTGCTTTCCTTGCCTGGTGGCAGATGTTTCTGATTTACACCCTGATTTACACATACAAGTTCAGAAATACATGTCTCTTCAATTCCAAATGATATCGCCATATTCATCAGCTTTTAGATTCACGGTGAAACTATGGATTGTGTGTTCACCAAATGGAGTGTTTCTTTGCTGGTTTGAGACTCCATGGATTTGGCTTAATTGTCTTGTGGTTTGTTCATTTTTAATTGCTATTGCAATCCCCTCATTTCAGCTACTAGAAAGAGTCTTGAGGCATGTTCTGGAAATCCACAGGGTTTGGGAGACTTTTTGCTCCGCTGGCAGCTCTTCTCCCAGGAAATACTCTTTTTGCTGATTTCTATGCTGGTCACTGACAACTGTTGCGCTCAGAAGAGCAGAACAGGAAAGGACAGGTAGCACTCGACGTAAGTCTTTCCTGGAAGCACCAACAGCTCAAATTAGCACAAGGACTTACCTGGCAACTTATGAGGGGTAGGGTGGCTTGGTTTTGTGTGGTGA
This sequence comes from Egretta garzetta, assembly GCF_000687185.1. Lineage (NCBI taxonomy): Eukaryota > Metazoa > Chordata > Aves > Pelecaniformes > Ardeidae > Egretta > Egretta garzetta. The sequence continues at coordinate 706,798 of NW_009260760.1, forward strand.
TGATACATGGCAGTGTATAGCTTGAGTCACAGTTTGGGATGCTCTCCAGCGTGGAAGGAAGGGGCAGAAGGCATGTGTAACTGAACTCAGGCAAAAGACAAGAGCTGGTAAGATGGAGAACAGGTAACCCACTTCTGTTCTTAAGTTTGTAGGGAGCCAGGAGTGTTGCCTGCGTGGACAGTGAGAGTCTCTGCTGTTGAGGAGCACCATTAACTTGATTTCTTTGTTAGTGTCATTCCCACATATTCAACAGCTCTTCTCCCGAAACACTTGAGCCGCCATTTAAATCAGCCCAACATGTTATCTGTTTCTTGTTCTTCACCGTGTCTTTTTTCTGCAACAGCTGAGAAACACTGAGGTGGAGGATATACAGATCAGTACCTTGGAGCACCGGTTTCAATATAGCCTGAGGTATCCCAGACCCTTGGCACAGATTTGCAAGTGTAATTATGACTTTGTAGAAGATGAAAATAAGGGACTGATTTGAAGTACACATTGAGGTTAGCATAACGTGGCAGTACTGATCCACCTACAGGATTCTTGGAAGAATCTGAAGGAGAACATTTAAGCCACAATTTCTAAATTTATATTCCAGATGTTTATGATGTCGATCTATTATCAGAATATGACTTGATTTCAAAGGTCTTCTTGTTGATGTTAATGTCCAGGCTAAGGACCACACTTACCTTCAGTAGATAGGAGAAAAAGAATAGGATTAAAAATCCTTCTCTCGCTGTTGCACCTTTTGAGGAAGTCAGAGTAATAAACAAAGAACTGTAATTCCCAGACTTGCAATAAAAGCCTAAGTGGAATGTATCTCAGGTCTTGGGTCCAATCTGTCACTGCTCCACCTGTAAGTTTTGTGCTGAGTTAAACTGGGGGGTTGTTCGGCAGCAGTCGATGTCAGCGGCCTTAACTACAAGGAAAAGTCAGGTATGTAGTCACAGCTCACATGAATACTTTTCCTGAAAAAAACCCAATCTCTGGTTCAAAGTTGCCATAACCAGAGATAGGTCTCAGGGAATAATTTGTTGTCATCGTTCTTTTACCTTTTCTAATCCAACGTAGACTTCCAGCATTCCCAAAGATATCCTTGGCGAAAGGAGTTTCCTAACACGCTTCCTCAGTGCTTTGAGGAATATTTATTGTCTTTAGTTTGTTTTGAAACTGGTCTGTCCTTGCTTCATCCCGGCATTGGAAGAGACAGTGAGGAATCAGTCCCAGGCACCGCTCTTGGATGGCAATCGGCAGCTCAGATGCCATCATGTACATAAAGTCAGACCCTTTTCCTCCTGCCTAACGCTTTACATTTAAACATATTGAATTTTATTGGCTGTATTAAATCCTGGTCACTGTAAGGTATTTTGGTAGTTCTTCACAGATGGCTTTCCTCTTAACCGCTTTTTTTTAACTATAAATCAGCAGCAAACTTAGTCCCCTTAGTATTCAGCCCTCTATTGCTTGCTTGCTTTTAATAGCTTCCCTTCCTTACCCTGTAGCTAGCTTCTTTTTTTCTATTTTTAAAATCTTTCCTGATAAGAGCTTTGCTCTGAGACCCTACATGCTTTCTGAACAGAAACACAGGTTTCTTTAGATACTTTCCAGTCTGCTTATAATGATTTTACCCCTTTGAATGTACTTCTAGTGTACTGTTAACAGGCTTCTACATTTTCATGTAGTTCTTTTTTTATTTTCTTTTTCCAAATAGGTCTTGGTTTCTGGAGCACCAATATGGATGCTGAACAGGATATTTTGGGCCCTGTTACAGGGTAGCTCTGCAAAATTAGCATTTTGTCTGCAACAAGTAGGGCTGTGGTGCTTCTCTTTTTCATTTATGGGTCCTTTCTGTAGCTGCTCAATCTTGGGTTTCCAGTCTTCCCATCATTTAGTATTTTATTAAACAAAAAGTGCAATAGTCCTACAGTTCCAGAACCAGCTTCACCCCTAACCCTAGCCCTTATCTGTGGCTGAGGTTGAGCATGAGACCCCCAGCCGTGTCCCAGAGGATAAACTTATCTGGGGGCCAGTCTTTGGGCAGCCTCCATCCAGCAGCACTCCAACCCAGGGCCAGGCTTTGTCTGTCTCCCAGCTCCATCCCTAACCCTAATGGGATAAGAGCAATGATCCCAGCCCGGTGGGATCACAGCCATCTCAGAAGGCAGTAGGCACGGCAGCCGGGATGGGGAATTTGCACCTTCCCGTCCACGTCTTTTGTCTCACAGTCAAATTACCATCGCTCTCCCTAGGAGGAGGATGAGAAGAGCCGTCCATCTGTTCATTTGCCACCAATCAGGCCTAGCTCCAGCACGTCAGTTTTATTTTCTTCACTCCCACTGTCTTGCTCCTCTTGTCTACCAGAGAAGTCCTTCAGACTGGTCCAAGCATTTGGGTTTTATTCAGTCAGGCTTTATTTCTGCCCTTTGCATTGTGTTTGATTTTTGCAGGCACAGTGGCAGGCTGCACTGGCCCTTGGCTACTGGCTCTCAGAGGAGCAGAGGCTGCACACTGAGCATAGCTGGCTCCTTGCCACCTGCTCCTGTGATAGAGGATGGGTGTCAGAACAAAGCTGGCGGCATGAATTGGCATGATGAGGTGAGAAAGTAGGGTGCGTGGTGCTCCAGCTGATGCTTGCCAGTGTAATTGCCCTTCAGGCAATAATTCTTGCCAGTGTGATGGCCTCCAGGGACCTTCTGCAAACCAGCGTAAGCCAGAGCCACTTCTGCTTCCCCATCACTCAGCTGCCATGAGTGTTAACCTTATATTAATTCAAGACTGAAGCCCTAGATTCACATTAGTCAGTTTTTCATAATAACAAATTGAAGGAAATTACCTCTTCTTTCAAAATCCTTAAAGTGGAAGGAGAAGAAAGCAGTAGCAAGGTTTGGAAGGACGGTCTTGGGAGAAAAATATTTTCTGCGGGTGCACAGTATAAACACCACAAGGAAGGTGTACTCATCTGGTGCTTGCAGCCTGCTTGGCACTTGCTACAGTAACTTGGTTGTTCTTAAACCAGCAGAAGCAGCTCCCAAAGCCGCTTTCCCAACGTGTCCCCAGCAATGACCAAGAACGGCAGAGTCGGTTGTACAGCAATGAGAGGAGGAAAGCAAGAACTACTACAAACTTAAGGCAGAAAAATAAAATGGGGAAAAGACCTGAAAAGAGCAAAGTCCCTCAGTTATCTGCAATGAAATGAATGCAATGAAAACAAACAAACAAAAGTCTTAGATTCCAAGAGACAGCCAGATCCTCACGGTAAAAGTCAGCCCTAGCCCTAGCAGGTCAGAGCCGGCAGTGTCCATGGGGACTTTTAAACCTCCCCTTCTCCAGAGCTTCATGTTTCCCAAATGACTGAGTCTTAGGGCACTGCAAAGATCTCATCCACTCCTTTCTTCTGAAGAGCTGTGGCTTGAATACCAGGGACTAGCTTGTTGCTGTGCTTTCAAATTGCTCTCAAATCGGCTTCTTGGTTGATTCTTGTTTTGTGAGTGGTTTTATTTTACTGTGTGGCAAATGTTCCTCAGCTATGGATGATGACTGTTACACAAATAAACTGGGTTGAGTCATGAAATGTACCCCCTCTCTTTGTAGTTCCCCCTCTAAATGGAAAGGCCAACTGGACTGAAAAGTAGCTAGAAGGTCCACCATCCCGAGGGAGCAGGCAAGAAGGTCCCTCACAAAGCAGCAACCACCATTAGGGAGCATCACTGTGGTGGATGGGGCACATGGGTCATGAAGTGCCTGGGGTGGGGGCTTAGTGCCATGGGAGCTCCCCACCATGCTGCCCTATGCCAAACTCCCAACCTGAGCCCTGGCGTGATTGGAAAAAGCATTTTTAACCAGCATCCCAAGCACCGCTGCTGACTGGTTAAATTGTTAAATGTTTAAAATGTCCACAGCCAGGAAGTATTGGTTCCTCCCAATGCAGTCTGTGGGACTTGGCAGTAGTTTTGCAGGATGTCCAGCACATTTGCAGGCCCACAACATATTTGAAGCATAAATTTGAGCGTTTTGTACTAACCATCCCTCTTTATAGTTTATGGCTCTGTAAATGTCTTCAATAAAAATTCTACCACAGGAAACATCTTAAGACGACTGCTATTTCACAGCTCCACTACAGGTTCCTAATGTAAGCTAATAAGGCAAACACAATACCTGACGTTTGCGATGGTAATTGCACAGGCCTCACTTTGAATGATGGCTACATCCGATCGTGCGTGACTTCCTTTGCGGAGCATCTGAATTACAGCATACGCTGAGGCCTGAAAAATCAATGGCGGCTTTAATCACTCAATTAAAGCCTTTGAAAATCATCAGCAATTTGGTAAATTTAAAATATTTATCCATAGGTCATTTTTAAGCAGGCAGCGCCCGACCAGCACAACTCCATTTGTTACACCGGGGTGGCTGCTGCTAGAGGGGTGACAGGAGCAGCGACAGCGCGCTGCGGCGGAGCGCGCAAGTGTATCACCGAAGCCGAAAGGCTGAGAAAGTCACAGGTCACCTCTGACAGCTTTACTGGATTTACAGAGATTAGCTGAGCTCACACTTCAAGTGGCAAAATACAAGTCAAGGGCCAGGAAAAGGCTTGCTGGTTTACAGAGCAGTGGCCCCCCCACAAGTGCCACGGGTTTGGATAAACTCCTCCGAGACCTGAACAGCAGAAAAGGGTGTGCAAAGGAGAACACAAAGAGAGAAAAAAAAATAAAAGGAGAATCCTCTGTTACTAAAAGAAAAACCAGCTGTCTGCAAGGCCAGTTTTCAGAGAGGGACTCGTGAATGAATATGGCTTAGAAGAAAAGGAAAAAAGAACTTTCTCTAATCTAATAAAGGAAATAGAAACTGAACATGATATTTCAGTCCATCTGGACTAAATCTACCCACCCGCAAAGATTTAACTTTGAAAGATAGTTGAAAAAAAAAATCTCTTCTTAACTTGCATATTTCTTTTCTTTAGCTGCCTCTTCTTTGGAGGCAGGGGCATCTAAGTGCAGCACTGCTATTCTAAATGTATCGTCTCTCTTTCTGAGGGAAAAAAAAAAATAAATAGAGATGCTCGAAGAGGGTGAACGGGCAGGCTGAGGAGCTCTGACCAGCACCCCAGCACTCCGCGTCCCCCTCGGGCTGCCGGGCCCCTGTTAAGTGATGTTTAACTCCGTGGCGCTTAAGGCAGCTTCATGAGAGAGCGGGTACCGGGCTGGCGGCAGCTACTGCAGACCGCCTGTTGCAGTTTCTTGTTTTTAACGATTGGGGGAGGGTTGAGGGTGTGAAAATAGACTTTAAAGCGGATTCTCCGTCCTTAGGGCGCGACGCGGCTGCTGCTGAGCGGAACCCGGCCGCGGGCCG
>NW_009260760.1:712473-776256 GCF_000687185.1 Egretta garzetta
CACGGCCGCCCCCCGCTCTGCTGGGGAGGCTTTAGAGGAGCTGCAGAAGCAGGTGAGCCGGGGGTGCTGCGCTCTGCCAAAAAGCAGGCACCTGCAGATAGCTCTGCGGGGCTCAGTAGCCACCGCTGCCGCCTCGGCCGGGTTTAAAAAAGCGCGCTCAAGTGAAAATTTCTCAGATGTTTTATTTGGCCGTTTCCTTGGCTTGGGCCTTACTTGGCTGTTTATTTCATTTCCTGCATTTCCATGAGGAAACTAGCCGAGCCAGAAGGGTCAGCGTTTGGCGTTTGTCCTAGCTTTAGTTTTTCTTTAATGTGAAGCTGAGACATTTAATGGTTTCTATATATGTGACGTTTTCTATTTTCCTTCTCCCTCACTACCACCAAACTCCACAGTACTTCACCTTTTTCATTTGTTCCATCTGCTAGTTTATCAGTGCTTGGATTAAATATTATGCAGTAGGCAAAGGAAAATCATAGTAAACTCAATGATTTACCTGTAAAATGTACTGAACTAGGTAACAGACCTGCTAATAAACTGCATAATCTTCCAGAAGAGCTACTGTCTAACTTAATTCTTAGCTTAAGAAAGATAATTCAGGTCATTTTGTGGTAAAATATCAACTAAATCAATGAATGAAGCTTAAACGATGCCTTAATGTTTTTAGTCCTTCATTAAATCCATAATTATGAAAAAAAAAAAATCGCCTGGAAACAGCAACACTCAGAAGCGACTAGAATGAAAAATGTTGCTGGGACATAACAACTAATCATTCCCGCAGTGCAAAGACAGCGCGTTAGCTTCACAGCTAAGGGGGAAACCCAGGCAATGGCAGAAAAGCGTAGGGTGCATTAATATTTCCCTTCAGAAATTGAAAAGAACTTTGAAATAATTTGTCACTTTAATTCCACTGCCTATAAATTAGAAACCATAAGTACTGGTAACCTCTTTATTTAGCACGCAGTCAAGTGAGTCCCAGCTTGGTTCGAATTTTTCACGAATGTACGCAGATTTAAAATGCTGGAACACATAAAGACAACCATAGGCTTCTACGCTTGCAAGAAGCTGCCTTCCTTGGTAGAAGAAATGCCATCACCCACTTCTGTACTTCAACAGCTTCTTTCTGCTTCCATTTATCGCCTCTGCATTTCCAGCCCCGCTATTGCTGCCTGGCTCCGCGAACGAACACTAGACTGTGGATTTCTAACCCAACAGTATCCTTCGGAGATACATCCAATTGCCACGTTCAGAGGAATGGTCTCCCACAGGATTTGTGATTCACCCCTGTCTACCTATATGATATCCCAGAAAACTAATCTCCAGGATGACAGCTCATTCAGCACGCCGGAAAATTTACCCATGCTGAGCTCCTCTTTAAATAATGACCTGACATTTGTTCTGTAGAGGGAGACAAAGCCCAGACTGATGAAAACAGTTGGCAGCTGCTTTCATTTGTGCCATTCAGAAGCCAGATGATAATTTGTCCTCGGGGACCCATCACTTCTTGGCAGACAGACCTGTCCAGTGCACTTTGCTATTACTTTTGCTGTTACCTCCCACCCTGGGTGCATGCAGCGCACACACAGAGTCAATATTCAAGGCAGACTAAACTCAAACTGACTGCCAAGAGTCATAAAGGATTTCATGATGCTGAGAACTGGGAGGTCTGATCACAGACAAATTTGGTGATGACAAATACAAAGTAGGAGATATCGGGAGAGACAAATCTGTTAGACCTACATAAAAGGTTAAATTAGCTATTGCTCAGAAAAGAGATCCCAGCATCTCTGAACACGGCTTAATGAAGACATTAGCTAAGCAATAAGTGATGGCCAAAAAGGCAGGGTGTTACGAATTACTAGGCAAGCAGACCAAACCAGAAGGCATTATTCCAGATGAATTGTGAGTTCACCTTTAAATTAGCTGGAGCAGAATTACAGAACGTACAGACAAGGGTGACCAGGATAATCAGACTATCTTCCATACAGGGAGAGATTAAATAAATGAGGACTTCCCAGCCTGGAAAAAGAGGTTACTAGGGGCTGATAATAATGATGGTACATAAAATCATAAATGGGATCAAGGAGGAGAGCAGATGTGATTATTCATTATTTCTCACAGTACGAAACTAGGAGACATAAAACGAAGCGTTCACATAGCAGATGACATGAAATAATCACATAAGAAAGAAAGTATTTTTCCACACAGTCTGTAATTAAACTGTAGCATTCCCTGTCGAAGGATGTCGTGGAGGGTAACAGTTCAGGGTGGTTCAAAGAGATGTTTATCTTGGACAACAAAGTTACAAACCACTTCCCAATACTTGGAAACACTATGTAAACAGCTAGGGCTGTCCACACGTTACCTGCAGAAGAGCAGTAGCAACGATGACAACAGAGACGACGATACGCATTTGTTATCCACACACGTGGCCCCACCACATCTTACATCCCTATAGGTGCAGAGCCTGTGCTCAGACACGGCCACCACGAGGGGATGAGATATGTGCTGTTTTCGTACTATGATTCTTGTTCCATCTATTCCTGGCAGTTTTTATTTTTAAGGATCCCCCACATTGTTGCTAGTATGTTGGAAGCTTCCTGTTCTACTCAGCAACAGAGGCAGCCCTAACTGCGCTCTGGAGAGACATGCACGCAGAGAGCTGGGGGAAGACAAGCTGAAGCAGGTTTCCCCCTTTAAGGGTAAAAAAGCAAAAGCCCTTACGCGCGGCAAATGTTCCAGCAATTATCTTCCAAGTGCGTTATCTACTCTTCCACCTAAGCTACAGTTGAACGTGTCTAATTATTATCGACATCAGCAAGGTCAGGCATCAGTACAGGCAGCCGCGCTGTTGTCTCACCACCTCTCCCTTTAAAACATGTGCTCTAGTACATGATCGCTCCTGCTGTCTTGGAATGCTCTCCAGCCACTCTCAGTCAGGGTGCTTAGTGAGGGAAAGGGAGCAGTGGTTCAGCCGTGGAAGTTACCACGCAACAGAAATGCAAGCGGTGACACCGTGCAGAGGCTGAATGGAAACTGTACATGAAGCAGCGCCGAGTTCTCAAATGCATTTTTTTCCCTGGCTATAGCCCGGGCTGCAGAAACACAATGTCGGTTTATGTCTGAATCAAATCTCACTTTAGTCACGCTACTGTCACTGCCCTTTGAAGCTGTTTTAATTCAGGATGCCTGCACAGGCCTTCCTTCTTTCACATAAATATCCACTGTTGAGTTTTGCTGAAAAAAATGCAGGGAAGATGAAATTCACTCCTCAGCCCAGAGCCAGGCGTCCTTCCTTTGCCACCTGTGCCCACGCAGATGAAACCCTGGGGGCAGACGACCACAAGATCAATATAGAAGCTGCTGTGGTCTCCAGCTTCCTCCCCGGGTGTGCTGTGGTGAGCTGGGCAGGGCCACAGGGAAGCCCTGGCAGCGGCGGCAGAGGGGCAGCCAGGGCTGCCCTGCGGCTCAGAGCTGCACCCAGCTGGCGTGAACCCCCTCAGCCCGAGCCCTGCAGCTCTCCCACCGTGGTACAGGAAAGCAGGGATGCTGTGGAGGGGCCACAAATCTGGTTCCCACACGTGAAGGTGAAGAAAGGGAGAAGCTTGGTCTCACAGCCACAGACAAGCTGGTACAGAGCAGGAATCGGTGTGCAGCAAAGCACGGCAGAGTTTCCTTCCCCCCGCTGAAGAGGCAGGGAGGGAGCAGAGTATGAACCAGACCTGGTTCAGTTCCTGCTTTCCTTACGAGGCTGTGCAAGCCCAGCCTGTGGCTCAGGCTACCCTGCAGTCTTGCTTTCGAGCCCCATATGACTCCCTTCCCTTACCGGCTACAGCCTTTGAACGACCACTAGTCAACATTGACCAGTAAGCAAGAAGACCGTCTCCACATAAGGTGCCCCACACATCGCTAAGACATTACAGACGTCACAGAATGTGAAGCAGCTCACCAAGAACGCATTAGTACAGAAATAATAAGGCTGATATATATTTGCCTTTCCATCGTATTTAATATATTTGTATTTAATACGCTTATATTCACCCATCCCTTCTCCTTACGATGAAGTATTTGCTCTGAATATAGCCACCACCTCAGCTGAAAAGCAGAGAGACGTGACCGTGTTTGCTCATTTGGTTTGGCCCTCTGTGCCTCAGCAGCGCCATGGCTCAAAGGCTGGGACAGCCGGCTCCCGCATGAGTGGCCCTTGTCCCAGGAGACCACGGAGCCCGGTTTGGGCATCTTCCCAGCCGGCTGCCTGTATTCCCCACTCAAACCCCAAAGACAGCAGAACAAGAAAAGCCCATCCAAAATAGAGAGGAAGAGGGGATGTGTGGTATCTTTAGCTGGTCTTTTGACAAAAACGTCATTTCAATGCACTTTTTCCCAAATATAGAGCCCGGTGATTGGTGGTAAGAAGATGGAACCGAAAATTAAAACTGTAAAATAGGACCAGTGCTGTGCTTTGGTAGTGTCCAGTACTCACCCCAGCACAGCCAGGAAGGAAACAGTTTGAAAACACCAGATGCTCTTTGCAACTGGTATTTTGGATGTATTTCCAGCAGGGATTTCTTCCCTCCCCATGAAAACAGACACACATTCTCATTTAACAACTAATTGATTTATTTAACAATACAAATTTCTTTCTACTGCATGGTTTAGCAGAGAGAACTTGAGAAACAAAATTAGCTTCTTTTCTTTTTTTAAAGTTTAATTGTTTACACAAAAACAACCTTTACTTCAGTAAATATAAAATTTACACACAAAAAAACTACATTAAAAAAGAACAGAATCATGACAAACCAACAAAAAAAAAAAAAAAAAGGATGGGAATTCAGTGTAAAGGATCCAATTGCAAGGAAGGCAAGATGGGGCAACACTAACAAGGCATCCCACTTGTACACCTAGGTATCTGAAATCGTAGGTACAATACAAAACCAAAATACATTAAAATTAGGATTAAAACCTGTATTTGTATACCATAATATTTTATGATATAAATATCTGTAAATTCTGTAGGCAACACAGTTAACGTGTGAAATACATCGTTTGCTCTTCACTGGGAAGTCACGGGAGTGGTGTACGAGCACCGTCTCACCCACGAGCGTGCCAATGGCCAGCAGCGAGCAGACTTTAGACGTCCAGCCCGGATGTGATAGCCCCTTGTCTCTTTGCCAATCTGTGCTATTTCTCACACGTCCAATGACATAATGAGAAACTCTGGTCACCTTCAGCAGTGATTTCCAGCACTTCATCTCCTGGCATTAGCCTGTTACCTGACTTAGGCATATTCACCTGCCAGATCCCCTGTTTCTCATTCCCTTTTGCACTTCATAACCTGAACTCTAAAGCTATCTTGTAGCTACCAAGAGAGACTGGCTTCTAGGTGGAGATGTTTGGGATACACAGTTCTTCAAGCCACCTTCAGGAATCTGTAGAAATATTTAAAGTAGGGTGGACAATTCATGGTCAAAGGTTATGTGATACAAAAAACAGGGACCTATATAGTGATGGCTAACTTTAGATCTAAATCTTTAACATTTTTTCTATTGCTTTAATATTTAAACTTAACATTCAGTTTTCATATATTAAATGAGCAGAGCATCTTATTGATGGAAGTGCTACATTATATCCAAAACCACCAGGTAGAGTAAGGGGGACTGTAAAGTTTAAAATTAAGTGTAATTTTAAAAATCATTTAAAGGGATCAAGTCTCTTTTTTTATAATCAATATTGTGACTGGCAACCTATAAAAGCTTAAATTATAAAACTATTAGTGACTCTACTTTTTAAACTGTATGTACTATAAAGCTGTATATCTCTGTTACTTACAGATGTTACAAAATTTCCAAGCCAGAAAGCGAAGGGGGGGGAAACATAGTCTAAAAGTTTTACAGATTTCACTTTCACTAACAAAGGTTCATTTCCCCCACAACTGTTTTTATGTCATAAAAATCTGATTAAATTTATTCTACCACTTTCTTTTCTGGACAGATGAGAGAGTGTTCAATCATGCTTTGGAAGACCATTTTCAATGGGTAACTGTAGTTCTCTAGATGAGCAAGTCCGACTTGCTTTACTCAGAAACAAAAGCACCAGACTATCTCTATCTTGGCCCTCGTCCTGCAAAAAAAATTTGTGGCAGGACTTGGGCGGTCTGTTACGAGTGCAGGACTGGCCCTGAAGCAACCAGCTACATTAACTTCTGGAGCAAGCATACGCAATGCTCTCATTGCAACTCGAGAAAGAGCCGAACAGTATTAAATTTAAGGAAATTGTAGAAATGACATTTGTTCTGTAAAAAACAAAACAGGGAAAACTTAAGCAATCCACAGGTGTGCATTAAACATTTAACAGCAAGCCTTTGCTTATGTATATTAATTTAAAGATTATCCACAGGGATCTGTGATACATTGGCCCTGCCTTGTTACTATAATTAAATTTATTCAAATATTAATTTAAAATAGGAAAACAAAGAAACTACTCCTTGGGGAACATGTTTATTGTGTTTGAGATGATACACTGGGTGCTCTCTGAGCTACAAAGGGAAAAAGGAAATCCTTTCATTACAAACTGACAAAGGTAAAAGTTAAAACAGTTTTCACAACAGCATGTACCACATATTGGAAATAGATCTGGGTTTAATACAAATGACATAATTCCTAGTAATCTACAGCTACCTTTAATAACTTCATACAGATAATGAATTAGGCTAAAATGCACTATAATATTTGGTTGACTTCAGGAACAGTATCCTTAGTACATCACAAAATACATTTTGATATCCCAAAGAAGCAAGACTTGCAAGTAGGCATTTTAAACATAACTAATCTACAGCTACAAATTTCTACTCTTGATAGCATTTACCTTTTTGGGGGGCAGTATCCCAGTCTTCAAAAGGATAAAAGCAGAGTAGAATCAGTATAACATATACACAGAAGTCCGTATTGTAAAGGCTATAAAGATTTGTTGCACACTGCAAAGCTGCCTTCTGCACCTTCACACTGCACAAGTAGTTTGTCATTTATGTTGCATATCTCTTGGTCCACTGTCTGGCTATCCTGTCATGTTCTGCTCTGTTGGTCAGGTACTGAGTGGCTATGCTTCCAACCAGAGGGTCAGCTGCAAAAGGCAGGAGAAGATGCGTTAGAAACCACTCCATAACTAAAAAAAAAAACCCCAAAGAAAAACCCCAAACCCCCACATGATTTAAAAGACAGAATCTATTCCAAAATACAGTCTTTGTTAGGCCAGAAAATGCTGTGAGATACGGTGGGACTCTTAACGTACAAGACATTTCCAAGAGAAAACACACAAGGTGCAATGAACAGAAAAAGAAAACAGAAAAATCCGCTGTGGTTATCTGCATATTAACAAATCTTGCCCCAGCCAGGTGCCCTGCTTTCACCCCTTTGGAAGGGCCGATGGGTGCAGGGGACATTCAGCGAGCACAGCCTGGCACACTCCTGTCACAGTGCTGGGACAAGATGTTAGGGTGCCAGGACTACAGACACACACCAAGGGGATCCAGTTTGCTTCAGGAGTCATCGAACTTTTGTATCAAAGAGGCTAATCCATTTCTCCCTGATCATTACCAGTCTTCTGCAAACGAACTGTCATCTTAGCACTACTGCTCAGGTCCTGCCCTGGCCGCAGGCAATTAGCAGTCATCACCTAATGACACTGGTCATGCAACTGATGCTGAGAAACTGTACTGCTTCCAAGTGGAGTTCCTCCCCTCCCAACAGGAACAAGGAACCCCCTCTGAAAAAGGGAAAAATCTCTCTGAACATCGCCCCCCTCACATTTGCGAGATTAAACGTTTCACTTGCTGTCTTAAGGGAAAGGACTTCCCGTGGCCCCTTCCATCCTGCAGGATTTATGCGTTTATAACTCAAGAGAACTTTGTTGCTTTCCTGGATCGACCACTCAGTGTAGCTCCCGCGACACAGATCTTCAGTGACGTCAGCTTATCTTCTCCGCCATACCTTGGGGAGAAAAGGCCTTAATGCTATTTATTTTCTGTTGTGCCACAGGAGTGAAAAGTGACATTAAATGCGGGACCACATCGAAGCAGGAGCGTTCCATCCCCACTTTTAGGAATATTAATTTTTATTTAATCTGCGTACAATCAAATATGCAAATTACATTCCATGGCAAATAAGTCAAAGTACTAAGAGTGGGCGCTCAGTAAACTATCCAGCTGCTTACCCGGGTTGCAGTCTGTCAGAAGAGAACAAATAGACAGCAGAACCTTTGAAATAGTCAAAGCAGGGCTCCAGTTGTCTTTTAGGATATCCAGACAGATGACTCCCTGACTGTTGATGTTGCAGTGATAAATTCTGGTACGGAAAGTAACCTAGAATCACAGCACGAGAGAGGGAGAGAGGGAGTCATTCAGTGCTGCCCAGAGATGCTGCCCCTTGCCTCTGAGCAGCAGCAGCAGCACCTGGGGCTCTCCCAGTTCTGCAGAGCTTCTCTGGAGGCAGCCCCTCACTGCTCGTTTTCTAAAACACCGCTATTCAACAGAAGAAAGCGTATTTACTGTAGTCCTAGCTACCTTTAAGAAACCTACCATGGAGATCTTTGGTGCACAAACGGCTTTCACACAGGCCCTCTGTCTGGTACCCACAAAAATTGGGACCTACTTTGTAGTAATGTACACTATTTAATGAACATACTGCATGTCATGAACTATCTAATCACAAACATAACTTTACTGTGGTTTCTGAAGATGAAGAAGTAGACAGAATTTGGCTGCATGTGCAGTATTAGTTGATCTTTTCCTTTCTTTCAAAAGCCTAAATATAGACCATGAAAATTAATATTTAAAATTGGAGCACTGTATTATTCTTGTTCAAATTAGCAATGAAATCTTTGCCTTACCCTTCATTAGGCAGGACATAATACACATCCAAAACAAAGCTATCACACTAACACCATCCTTGTTTTTAAATTATTTCAGACTAATATCAGTAGAGCATGTAAGCATTATTCCACACAAATAAGAAGTTAGAAATATTTAAATGCTTTAATTACATAAAGCAAAAGATGATGAGGAAAATTTTCATACAGACACAGGGGGGCAAATACCCGTGATGTTTTCTGAAACTACTGAAAATTCAAAAATGATCATGCTCTTAAAAAAAAATTCATAAGATTTTCATGAGGCGCTTGTCTAAAACTCTGTATCACCTCATTGTAACAATCCTAACTCAGAGAATATTAAATTTTGTGGGTTTCAGAGAAGTGTGTGAAATACATAGAGGGCATATTATTCTTTACGCTGTAATCCTTCTGGGAATGAAAACAGGTATCTGATTCATAATAACAGAGCTGTAGCCACAAGAGCCGTAGGTTGTAGAAACGTTGTGTGGTAGAATTCCAGCAGTGTCCTTTCTGGTGACTTAGTCAAGAGCTGGAATTTGGCATTAAGGGAGGAGAGAAGGGAATAACCTTTAACTTCGTGGATATCTGTTTGTAAATGATGATTTCTTAAGTGTTCATACTATTTCTGAGCAAAGAAACAAAATTTTAGTTTAAGCTAGGATTACTTTAATAAAAAAGAGCTTTTACTTAAAAATATTGTCAAACAAGGTTGCTGATCTTGCCAGCAGTAAATAGATCGACACTTTACACTAATGGAAATCATCAGTGATCCACCCAATTTGAAGTCACGATATAACACTCTAGCTGTCTTTCTAACCTTATTTTAGCTTCCTGTTACTTTACTAAAAATTACATGAAAATATATAATGTAGAATCTGGTTCACAACAGAAAGAAGTTGATTACACATATATTTTGGTAGCTGGAATGTGAAGATGGAAGCCCAAGAAGGTCTTGCGCTGTCTTCTATTAAAACCAAACTTTCTTGAATCTTAACTCTTGATCAGAATTATCATCTCATTTATCGCTTGGTAAAGCTCGGAAATCAGTATTGACTGTAGTAATCAGGAAATAAATTAGACACGGGATTTTTCTGAAATTGCAAGCCAAGATTTTGGACTTTGTCGTTTTCAAGAGACCATAAACAAATTTGATATTCAGAAAGCGATGAGCACTCACTCGCTGCAAGTTGCATTCTCCTCACACGTGAAAAAATTATAAACACAATAAAAACCTTACCCTTACCTTTGGTGGCTTGAATGGATAGTCAGATGAAAATGTGATATCCAGGAAAAAAACGCCTCCTTCGTATACAGAGCCTGGAGGTCCAAGTATAGTAGATCTCCATTCATAAATGTTATCCCCTTTAGGACCGGCACTGTGTAAAAAAAGAGGAGAGAGAAAGAAAGAGTCAGGTGTACCTTTGAGAGAGGCATTTCAAGGATTTCCTTCTACATTCGTTTTGTTGAATACAAACCACTTGGCTATCTTTAACATCCGCCTAATTTCCAGGTGATTTCAGTGGGCTCGGTGTTTTAAACAGGCACAAAAGCTGGGCACTCCCCCAACCCTTTGGAGGTACAGCAATGAAACAGATTGATCACGAACTACTGGACTGTCACTGTCTGAAACATACCCCCCTCCCCAGTTCTGCTTTCTCGAGTACGTGGTTGCTCTGAGCTGCTTCATCATGCCCTCCCAATAACATCATATCCACACAAAAGGAGTTGTATATCTTGACCACATTCATCTTCTCCAGGCATTAAATGGATCACACCGTCATAAAAAATGTGACTTACACGTATATTGATACACATTTATTGCCACTTGTTTCACAGGCTAGAGTGAAATGTACACCTTTGGGTGGGACAACGGGCGATGGGAGAGACAGCATCAAGTAACCTGGAACTGAGCTTCTTACCGCACTGTTAACCCAAATAACTCTTTTCTTCAGGATACACTTGTGTTATGCCTCCAGGCAATCAGCATTGAGACTACTAGCCAAGAATAGTTTATTTTAAGAAGCACAATGCTGAACACACTTTTCACTAGGGGAAGGGTTATTGCATATTAATTATTGAAGTAAAGCTTTGAAAGAAGGGATAATGAAGAAGCATTTTCTTGACTTCTGAGACACCATACTTAAAGCTATTATCACACAGTAAATGTCTATCCTCCTCACAAAAAAAAAAAATCAACACTCAGCCTTATTTCTGTAAGGAAGTCTCAGGGTAAAAACTAACCTAACCTTCCACAGAAGGTCCAGAATCTAAACCGCTCAAATCCAGACTGGCTGCTAAGGAAAACACCACCGCTGAGCTCACGCAGGCAGGGTGGATTCATCACATCTTTGCAGACAAGTAAATAATGCGGCACTGGAAAAGATCCTTTCAGTTCTCCCCACCTCGGCAGTCTCCCAGGCACCATCTACATCTCGCGGATACACGGTGAAGCATCCCCATCCTTCTCCCTCTGTGGTCCCAAGGAGCAGGCACTGAGGACTGACATGTGTGATTGCACATGAAGCGACAGGGCATGGCACCAAGCTGTAGCCTGGGAGTTTGTGGTTTCTGGCATTGCTCGACACTCAGAGGAGCCTCCCTTATGAGCCCTCCGAGTGTTAAGGCTCTTCCCATGCCATGTCACCTCATGTGTTTGTCACACATATGTCTGCAGTCTGTAACATGGCATGTTGGACATTCACCCTTACTATGCAGCCAAACATGTGGAGACACTCATCAGAGACGAGGAATATGAACAGTCTGCACTATGCATCTGCAATTCCTGCACCAAAAATGTAGCTGTTTTTACATTAAGATCGTATTTGAGAAACAACCAAAAGCTGATTTTGATTACGAATTCTCTTTCAATTCAAAATTTCCCAAGATGTTTTTTATCTTGCGGACGTTTCATGTACCAAATGTTTAAACTGTTGCAGGCCTTTCGTTAACAGGACAAAATAATAATGGAATTTGGCTGACCTCCTTTTTAATTAAAAACAAAAAATTATTTGATGGAGCTGTCGCTATTTTCCTGTTGCCAAAATGAAAATAAGTAACAATGGCGTGCTGGCCTCCAGAGTACGGCTAAGAAAGAAAAACTAGAAGTTGTCTCAAAAGTTTGGATCTAAACTCACTGATCTTACTTTTCTATTTGCGATGCATGCACAAAAGTGGAAGAAAAACAGTAGGCAAATTTTAGAAAAAAAATGGTAAATCCAGAGGCAAGGACATCCATTTTCGATGATGTAACGAACCGTTTGTACCCTCAGTCACCCCAGAAGATAATACCATTCATGCTCTCTAAAAAGCAATTAGTGTAAGAACTGAAAATATTGGGGCAATAATGACAATATTTAAAACCCAGACAGGCCACTGAAGTGTTTTAATTAATTCTTGACATTCATCAAGCTTACAGCTAATTAGTATTGTGCTTGGAAACCAAATTTCTATGGAGCAATTAAATTTCAGCATTAGATGTCCTAATGACTGTTTTATAGTTTAAAGCAGAGGTTAGTGCTCTTGCCTCGTGTGTCAGGTACACCTTTCTTTCATACACCTCTAACAGCTGGATGCAATTCAATCAGATTAATGAAACAGCTGAATCAAATTAGTGACATATTTCAGCCCAATGAATCAGTCACAATTAAGTGCGGCACCAGTCCGGTGCCAAACTATCTGGTAATCGCTCCCCAAGTCAGAGCAAGGGCATCTATCAGCTAGCAGCCAGAAGCGAAGCGCAATAACTCCCTGCCTGTTACTATCTGCTACTCTCTTCTATGCTACCGCTAGCAATATATAAAAGGACTATAAAGGGCTATAACGTGAGAAGGGGAACTCCTAACCTTGTAAGAGGAAGAAAATGCTGTGTTGGAAACCCCTCCTACTGCTGAGAAAAGACTGCTGCAATGTCAAAAGTAACACGAAGCTGTAACAATAACTGCACTCAGATAAAAGAGAAAATTATTAAATCAAACAATTTCATTACACCTGATTGAAGTTCGTGAAATTTCTGTTTAACAGCTAAAGTGGTGTCTCACTTCCAGTGGTGTAAAAGATACCCCTGCTTCATTAGCAACCTGAAAATCCCTGCAATTACTGCATTATCGGTGTGAGGAGACACGAGATTGAAGAGCAGAGACAAGACACCACACTTGGCTTCTACCACCTGTGTATTTCCCCTGGGGATCATCCTCAGCCAGCCATATCCTACTTTGTCTTCTGTATACATACCAAGGTAATCTTTTTTGGAAGTAACCAAACCCACACTCTCCAAGGCTCAGCAAAACACACCAGATATGTTCATGGCAGTCCTTGCCTCCGCAGTGATTTCCACAAGGACAGGACAGCAGGGTTGCACCCACTGGGACGACTGCAGAGAAGAGCAGAAAGCGCAGTCCTGCCTCAGGCAACAGCTCAGTTGTGTACCCAGCTGCAAGCGAGTGCCGGAGCCCCGCTGGAGTCACCGCCTTCGACTTTCCATCACTGCAGAGCATCATCCCAGTGCCGCAGGAAGCCACAAGGTGGGAACTGCCACTCCTTGTTGCAAATCTAACTTCTCCATTCCCACAGAGGACATCAAAAACCCCAGACTGAAAACTGGGAATAAGGAACCTTTTTTCTTTCTGCAATTTTCTATTTCATTGTTACACCCAGAAGAAATACTCTCCTCCTTCTGTTGGGCACTAAAGAGGCTGGCGCAGGAGGTGCTTCTAGGGGCTGCACTTGAGCTCTTTATTCCCAGAAGTTCTCCTGCTATTCAAGAGACTCACTCTCCTATCCCAAGCATAGGCTTCAAGCACCTCACCTTAAACCCTGAGAGTTGTGGTGGGTGACAGCCCAGGAATCTCTCTCGCTGTCTGCCATGCTGGGCAGAATACTCCAGGCACAGCACTACAATGGGGAACTTCCACGGTTTTCTTCCCTCTCCTTTTTTCATCACTGAAAGACCCAGCTCCTTCTGACTTCCTCCCTGGAATCCATATGGGCACCACATCCTCCTCTATTCTGTCCTTTAAAACACAAAATCCTGATGGAGCAACGGATTCAATGACAACTTCAGTGCTTTGGCTACACAGCATATGTGTGCATTTCATTGCTACCAGCCTGCTGCCCTCCTAAATTAGCTACAGAACATCACAAATTCAGTAAAGGCACAACCAGTATATTCTCAGTAAAAGAAGCACTTGATTAATTTCTTAAAATATGGGCTAAAAAAATCTCAGACAAAATAACAAAGCATATTAATTGAAAAGACAAAATATTCTTTGCAAAATTAAGGGTTTTTTAGTTCATACATAGAAGCTGGATTGATTTTTTTTAAATAAATTAGATAAATTGACAGAATAAAGCTAACTGGCTACATCTGCTTCCTAAGTAAATATTCATTATGCCACTTCACTGAGGGATATATACCTGATCCAGATAAGACAAAGGATTTATAACCACGCTCTATCCAAGCTAGTCCACTGAATAGATTTAATTTCCAACTGTGACTTCAGATGGTGAATTTGAGAAGATGTGA
The DNA here is from genome assembly GCF_000687185.1 of Egretta garzetta. NCBI lineage: Eukaryota > Metazoa > Chordata > Aves > Pelecaniformes > Ardeidae > Egretta > Egretta garzetta. The sequence goes on from NW_009260760.1 coordinate 726,878, forward strand.
GGTTAAACTCTGGGGGTCCATGGGGTCACACGAGGTCCTTTAAGCTGAACCCCAGCTCTCAGGTTTCACGAAGAGGAACAGCTTTTCCAGCACCGCGTTATGAGCATTCACACCAGCAACAGGCCTGTTAGAGTCCTGATGCAGTGGTTACAGAAATCAGAATTCAGCATTTGTTACAATTCACTAAATCAAAATGCATTAAAGCTGCCCATAGAAACTAGCTGCAGGATGAGAAACTAGGACAAGAGATTTCCAATCTACCTGATGCTAGTAGTGTGCTGCTTTCTGCACTTGGTAAATGCATTTCTCCTGTCAGCAGCACTCCTCTGAAACACGGGGCTCTAAATTTGGTGACAGAATGCAACTTCATAGTACTCAGACTGTGATAATTAAGAAGAAAAGGGTGAAGGAAAATGTGATTTAGCTAGATTTTATGTTAACTCTGTGTTATGCTTTATTATGAGAAACAATTTGGGTCTGTAATAGGATACAACTGAGAGGAAAAACAATAATCTCTTTTTTTAGGAAGCTTCCTGACAGTGAAGTCTGTCGGACTCTTAAAACAGTCTTACGAGAAATGTCATTGGTACCATAAAACTAAAGGTACTGGTCTATATCTCCAGACGCCCATCGAGGGTGCCTACATAGCACAGATTTAAGTGGTGGCATATTTTCCTACATTCTCCTTTCAAAGGCCCCACCCTTAGGTCTGATACCCAGGCAGGTATCACAAAGGCAGCAGCTAACAAATCAAATGGGGTTCCTGGAGTGAGAGTTAGGTAAGGGAGGAGCTCCCCTCCATCCTCCCCAAACTTTTATCTCAAGATGAGATTCAGCAAAAATAAAACTCTCGAAGCTCATCACAAACTGCTCAACCACAACAACTCTGTCACTATAATTTTTACAGCAATGTAAGTGAAGAGAGTGCTTTAAGAAAGGAGTAAGAGATCTTTTTCGATTTTTCCTAATTCAACTGAAGGTGCTAAGGAAAGGAAGAATGAATGCCCTTAAGTATGTTCCACAACCTCGTGCTTGAAAGATCCACTTTGTAAAGCTACGTAGTGACTTCTGGAAAATCCACAACACAGCTTCAGAGATTGAGTTCTACAAATCCTGTAGGAAGTAAGAAAGGCACTCGGCACATTACCAGCACGATAGGCTTTGTTTTGGGCAGCAATGTCTCAGCTAAAGCTGTTGGATGATGTTCTAGTTCAGCACTGTGCCACTAGAGGCTAAGGGGCTGTAACAGATCCTACCAGTGTATATAAGTCAGGCAAATACACAGATCCCATCTGTAGTGTGTCTGCCTGCCTGACCATCTACGCTTCTGAGCCTGATGAACTCATCTCCAGGGGAAGGAGAAAGCCCCAGGCTCAGGTAACCAAGTTACGGCACAGGTGGGGACTCCTATCTACCATGTAGGGTGTCTAGTGTGGATGGTGATGTTTGCACCTCAGACTTCCCAGACAATCGGGATAGAGAGAGATCCATGGCTCTCTGCAGCACAAGAACCATCTAAATACTCCCTAATACCAAGGTTCTCCATCTCCCTCTGGTGACACCTACTTTCCACTGACTGTATGGGGAGCTTGGCTCCTAATTCAAGCCTCTAAACTCAGCACTTTAGAAAATCCTCCTCACCCTCCAAGCAGCAAGAAAGGATTGTCTAGCTCTGTATTCACACACTACCTCATAGCACACTAGCTTTCCATCTCGATATAGATACACACTGCCATGCTGCTGGTAATTAATAACAAAAAAAAACCAAAACCAAACCAACCCAAAAAAATCTCTCAAGGAACCAAAGGATGCCTGTCTGGTGCAAACTGCCTGAGCGTTAGCTCAGCATTACTCTGTGAAGCCTGGAGACAGTACAAATCACTTACCAGTAGTCGTAGTTTACTGTTAAACACAGGAATTGAAAGATGTTCAGATTATTTTCCTGCTTTGATATTTTCAACATTTTGAAGAAAATTTACCCATTACCTTTTTTTCTTAATCCTCTTTTCCCAATTGTGGAGGCACTCTCATATTTTTGGTTATAGAGCACAGGAAAGGAAATGAACATTAATTGGAAGAGATACATTTGTGGCTTTCAGTCCCGTGACCTTTGAAAACTAACAAGCATGGACAGCATTTTCCATTTTCTTTATTTTTCAATGCCTTGTTTACAGGGCTTTCTGGACTACTTATTCTCAGAGTTCATATTGCCAGCACCAATGCCTAAGCACCTCTACTTACAGAATCTGGGTAGTACATCCTCCGTACACAGAAAGCATACTAATTTCACTGGCAAGAACCTCAAGTATAGCCCTAATTTTTGGATTACAGCATTTTTCTAGGGTTGGATGCATGTGGGTTGTCTACAGCAATATATCAAATCTGTGTTGAAAATGCTTTTTCCTAAGGTACTCACTATTATTAAGGTTTCCAGGTTATGTGCAATTTGTTACAAAGCAAGTTTCAGTCTATTGTGTTCTTTATAAAGCTAAAACGGTTCTTATTTTACCTGCCACTGAACTATCTGTTTGCTGAAAAAGGTTATTTACTGCTTCTAGCAGATCCACAGAGGCTCTGTGCAACTGAGGATGCACAGAGTCTAGTTCACTGTACAAACCTTTGCCTCTGTCACTTCCTTAAAACCAATCATGCCTTTAAGACTGAAATCTAAAAATTACTGCTGAAAAAAACCCCCACCCTATTTTTAACTCATGGATCCCCTGCTAATTCAGCTGGTTGTAAAGCAGTGCAGGACTTGTGCCTGAGGCCATGGTTTGATGCAACAGTAAATCCAACTTGAGAACTCCTCCTACCAGATCAAAAGCAGCGTGGCTACTCAAAGCGAAGTGCTGAGCCAACATAAACTAACTTGACCAAACTGTGTACGTTCCCAAAACGTCAATGGATTAGCTTTGTAACACCAGGCTTTATGCTTAATCAGGTATCATTTGTCCTCCTGCAGCCAGCATAAAGAGGGCATAAAACTTCAGACCGCACGGTCCGGCTTAGAAATGTAATCATGTGGCCGTATTTGGTTCATGTCAAACTGTACCAATGGGGGAACCTAACCGAGAGCAGATCTGCTATGGGAACGTGGCCGTATTTGGTTCATGTCAAACTGTACCATTGGGGGAACCTAACCGAGAGCAGACCTGCTATGGGAACCTAACCGAGAGCAGATCTGCTATGGGAACGTAACCAAGAGCAGATCTGCTACAGGAACCTAACCGAGAGCAGATCTGCTATTAATCACCCTAAAACGAAAGATGCCAGATTGTACTGTTTTAGATGATTAAAACCTCCAGTGCTAAACTTGCCATTAGTAGAAGAATACACACTGTTGGTACTAAAGGAAGCTGAGTAACAAATCATTTGATAATTCCATCAAAGCTGTAATATGCAGATAACCCAAGCAATGTATTTTGGAAAGCTGATAGTTCTTCCACTGCCAAAAATCCCATTAAATTAGTTAATTGCTGCAATAGCTCGACTTTACTTTCCTCTTTGTATTCCTGCTAGTTCCTAGGACCTTTCTTGCTGCTGTTAGAAGTCTGCTCAGGTTCTCTCCATCTTCCAGAACAACCGTAGCCAATTACAGAGGCAGAATTCCTGTATTTTTTCTTTTGAAAAATAACAAACCTCAGTTCACTAAATTATGGCAGAAACACTGAATTTAAACCAGGTAACAAAACGTATCAGATTGTTTCTGTCTATGGCTTGACAGAGGAGTTGTAAATATATACTACTCAGGCAATACATAAAAAGTTTACCAAACATGAGTTGCTTTTGAAAACAGAGAAATCACGGGATTCACAGGCACAAAGAAAGTTCATGCTGAACATTTGTTTTACTTTAAATACCTTGAAGTCTGCATAGAAGTCCCTCTCATATGCCTACACCAGAGAAATTATCCATACTCGCTATTAAAACACAGAACAGGACAGTCAGCAAAGGGAAACATTTCCTGCTACTTTACCATGTGTTCATAATAACAAAGCTGTAATTTAGCATAAAATAAAAGAGCAGTCATCAATGTTGAAACACTAGTAGTACTACTGGCAAAATGTGTTCCGTTTTCTTGCTGCTGGTATAAAGCCCAATTTGTATTAAGGCCAAATGACTTTGTCAGAGAAATTGTCTACCAGGTATATTGTCTACCTGTTCACATTTTCCTCTACAGTTCACATTTTCCTTCCACTCAGAATTGCTGATGAACCTGTATTTAGCAGACATGGCAAATTTCGCTTTTCTTCCATAAGAGAGGATCCTTCTCAACATCCTAACACAAACAAAACTCATTTGGGATATGGGTATATTTTATTCTTCAGTATGTCATAGCCTCCCTAGTGATGCTAGCAATCCATACTGAAAGAATCCTGCGATACCTGAAAAATTGTGCAGGCTTAGTTTAAGGCGTCTGCCCATAAACACGCAAAATGGAGGCACTCAGACACAGGATCATTTGCCTAATGTCATCCAGAAAACGTGTGCTGCGGAGTATGACTGCAATGTAAATCTCCCAAATCCCAGGCCATCACCTCACCTGCTGGACTGAGATTACACTATTAGGAGCTCATTCAGTAGTTCTGTGGCATCTGTGTGTTTTAGACCTCCGTCACCTCCATCATTCACTGCAAAATCTTCATGTCAAAAAGCTAAGTCACACTGAGAAATCCAGTTTAGGGTTTTCTACCAATATTTTCAATGACACTTTTAATGTCAACAAAGAAATCTATTATTCCCAACATCCTTTATACACACACTTTGGATGGAGGAAGAAAGAACTGTTAAAACAACTAATTTCGCTAAAGGATCTGATTAATCTAAAAATATGACTGGCTTTAGAACTGTAGTAAACTTATAAAGATTCGTGCCTAGGAACACTAACCAGGCAATTTTCAACAGACTAAGCCTGCAAGTCAACTAGAGCTGTTCAAATGAAGGCCCCAGCTATCAATCTACCCCAAACACCTAAACATTAGGCAATTTCAAACATTGACTGACGTACAAAAAAATCTGCTGCTGCTCTGTGGATTATGTTTTGTTTTTTAAGGAACATATCTTCAGCCAGAAATTGAAAGGAACTCCACCTATGAACAGTGCTTTTCAAGACAGAAAGCACATTAATGAATTAGAAAATCACCACAGCCTAACAATTCAAGCCTAGAGGCAGACTCCATGATTAAACTTGTGAATGGTGTTAATGTTGTGGAAAAACTTTCTCCTAATATCGTAAAAGGAGAAAGTGCGATTTAGTGAACACGATTTATGCAGGGGCTTCATCAAGGACCAAGAAAGAGAGAACTACTGGGAAGTCACCTTCACTGAAATGCGGGCGTATCCACCTGTCAAGAAGATGAACACCCAATGTGCCTGGGGCTACCACAGTGGAACCTCCTCCTCCTCCTCCTCCCTCCAGGATGTCCAGGATTGTGCTTCTCTACCACTTCACAACAATATAGGCAGAAGAAAAAAAAAGTCAGTCGGATAGCCTGCTTCCACTACGACACATGAACACTCTGAATAAGAAGCACCTACTTATGGATTTAATGATCTTTGATACGTGCATATTAATTTCATACTTCTAGTTGTTTCACACTAGCTTCCTGAACGTTGCCCTGTAGCAAGCACTGAATATTTTCCCTCCAAAGAAGTCTGTATTGTCATCATCTAAGCCTGTTCTCGGTTCAGTCTTCCTAACCTTCTAGCACAGCCTGTCTTCCAACTGTAATTCTATTATTACTTTTAAATACCTCTTCCCTCTTGCCTCCAACCATTTCCACATCACTGTAGGCCATACAGCCTAGTAAAACAGAAAATGCCGTGCCACAGCTCCCTGTGTCGGATGCCTAACTTGAAGCCTGATGGAAATCTCTGTAGCTAGCTTAAAGGCTGTATTTCTCAAAAATAAAATTGACCTTTCCCACTTCATACACAAAGACCTTCCTCACCTCCAGCACAGTAAGGATGACTTCCCAAGTCTGGCTCCTTTCCGCACATGGCTGGGGTCACTACGTGGCTTTTGTCACCAGATACTTCATTTGAATTGAAAGAAGTTAGCTGTTTTGAAAGGGCATGAATCTGGTTAGCCAAAAAACCAAGAAACCTGTTCGACGCAATGGTCCAATGTTCCGAAGGCCTGTCTTTAGTCCTGTTCCCACACTGGTTAACAAAACTTCCTACACTAAGGATTAATTAAATGAGATTTTTCACTTTTTCATAAGATTCATGGTCTGAAATGATCATCAGAGCTCTGGCTATGGGCTTAAAGCAAAATGATGACAAGCTTCACATTCAGTGCAGGGCATGAGTTTATCATTCTTGACAATTTTTATAGATCTAATCTATTGCTTGATATTAGATTTCTTACCTTTGTACTTTTAACAATTCTGCAAATAAGCTGTTGCCAATCCGAATGTATAAATCAAACCTCTGGGGTATAACACCTTCCAGCAGACCTGAGTGCAAGGTGACCAGTGCTGTCCCACAGCCAATTAACCCCAGTAAAACCAGCCCTGTGCCTCCTCTTGCTCCTTCCCCTCCCTTGACACCTGTAGTGGTGCTCGTGAAATCGCACACCAAATTGCTCTGTGGGTTGAGAAGTAACCAAGGTCTGCGGTCAGGCTGCCTGGGCTCCTGGAAGCGGCAGCTGGCTGCGGACTGGCACAGATGCCAGCATCAGCACAGGAACGGGAGCGGGAAGCTCCAGCAGGGAGTAGGGCAGAAGTGGTGGGGGGGGAGCTGCAGCAGCTCAACCTGAATTGGCTTAAAGCACGCTGGAATTACACTCCACGAATGCAATTCTGGGTCCTATTTGTCAAAGTAGAGGATCCTCAGGATCCTCTTGCTGTCTCCTCGCCGTGCCACTCCATCCATTCAGTACCTAAGCCGCAGAGTGACCCAACATCACGAGCAGGAACAGTCCTGTACTGAGCACAAGCAGCCTTGACGCAGGTGCTGAAACATTAGCCCAACGACATACATTTCACTAGCTGGATGTGTATATTTGGAGAGTTTCAAAACAAAAGCAGTTGAGGATAGGAATCTGTTTTGTATAACGCAGAATTGGAGACAGCTGAAGCAACACTTGGTACAGAGTAGATATAAATGTAGCTTGTGTATTAAAAGCATTACAAAACCAGCTTTAGTTCCAAAAGCACGGCAATTCAAAGGAATGGAGAAAGCATCATGCATACAAATACACAGAAATCAATGTCTGATATGAGTACATTTTACTCCACAAGAGTGTACTACACTAAAGAAAAATGTGAAAATAATAATCATTCCAGGGGAAAAAAAACAGTCAATAAGCGAAACAAGCCTCACTCAGTAAAATCTGTTTATTGAAAAGCCAGCTCCAGCCTGACTATTGCTCCCTCTAACAATGTTAATTTAATGAGTAACTCTTCCAAACAACGTTCTCTGCAGAGATAGCTGTAGCGTGTTTGGGTCCACAGCCTTGGGAGCAAGGCTCTGTGCCCCTCCTCTAAGACAGCTGCCACCGCTAAAGGATGAGCTAAGAAATTTGTGACCCGCACAGAGCTTTGCTGTACAGCCTGGACCACTGGTACCAGTGGACTAAGAAACGCTGCAACTTCATTCCACCTTTTTACACATCTGGCTGTTCAGAACTATGATTAAAACGAAATGTAATTTCCCCCCCCCAGCCCAGATTGAAGGCAGCTGTTAGGGAAGTGTTGGTTTACTGCTTGCAGCAGGATACAGCAACTCAGACCTCTGGCAAAGCAAAAGCACATGGACAGCACTGGCCTCCTCCCTGGGCCCTAAATCCTTCTCTCCAATAGATCAGGTTGCAGCACCAGTTGCCCTGGGTTCAGGAATTAGATACCGCTACAACAGGGACCCAGAATGGCTGCCATCTCAAGAAGAAAAGGCTCAGAGTGTGTATGGTTTTTATTTGAGACTATAAGTGTGATTTATCAGTAGAAAGAATACGCTTAATGACTACCGTTGCAAAATTCATCGGGTTATATACAAATTAAGTATAACCTCTTCCAACATGTCCTAATATTATATACTCATACATAACTCCACTTCCTTCGTATTCTTAGTCAGTTATAATTTAGTGAAGGCCATTAACCACACATTTGCTTACATTTGCAATCTAGGAAAAAAATAATATTCTTTCTGATAACTAATCTCAATAAAGCCCGCTCTTTGCTGCAAATGCCTAATTTTAAAGTACAGCACTGCTAGAAAAGTTAACTTAAGACAGGCTGCCTGCTTATTGTACTTAACAGATTCAGAGCTGACAGGATAAACATTCTTACTAGTAGTTAGCCTGCTGGAATTGATTACCGATATTTAGATGATTAAATATTTGTAACAACAACAAAAAAAAGTAAGTAATAAATATATCATTTTGATCTTAACCATTTTTACTGCAGGTGTCTAAGGCAAGATCGATATTCTGTTTTACAGACAGGATAATAAACATGACAGGGTGATGACTTGCTGAAAGTGACTGTATAGGTAAGGGACAGGGCAGGGTACAGAAGCAGAGTCTCCCAAGTCTCTGAGAAGTAACCAAAGCACCAGGCCTCAGCGATTCCCATTCAATGCTTGAAGGTTCTACGCCCGAACCTCAGAAACCACACAAACACAGCTTATCCTATAACCAGGGTGCGGATAGGCGCTCCTGAGAGACAACTTACAAAACAAAGCCAAATGGAAAGTTTTCTTCCTTGTTTAAATCTTCCTTAATGAAATTTAAAAAATAGTGCTAGAAAATAACAGCAGTAGCGGTAGTAGTAATAGTAATAACAACAACGATGATGATAATGAAAGGATCAAACTCTGTGGCCTGGCTCTGGGTCCCCTGCGCCGGAGCGTGCTGCTGCACCTCCCTGGAGAAGGTTGCTCACCAGGTGCCCAGCTCTAACAGCAGTCCCAAGCATCACCGGCATTTTGGGCCAGGCAGAGGGAGGTAACTTCAGTGGGTCGCACTCCAGCAATTCCCAGCTGCTGTGCAGTCCCCGGGCAGCGCAGCAAGCTGGTCTGGGGTAGACTGGCAGATTGGCTCAGGCGGGGAAAGCCACAGACAGCTCTTTGATAGCTTGTTCCCCCTCCCCCTGTGCACCAAGCAAATGCCAGCAGAGGATATGATCCTGCAAAGGGAGAGATGCCGGGCGGTTTTTTCGTAGGAGGTCATTTTCCAAAGAGGTGCCCGGAGACTCTTCAGTAGCCCGCTGATAATTTGTGAACACAAAGATCCAGCTTTTCAGGGCTACGCTTCATCTCCCTCCTGCTCCCCCCTCCAGTGCGAGCACCAGCAGCTTTCACGGGACAGGGCTCCGTAGGAGCTGGAAACTAATTACCAGATGTCTTGTAAATCTTTCCAATCTGCACAACTTCATCCAGTTTGCAATGCTTAACATCAGCTCTTTTGGAACCTTTTCATCCTTATTTTTGTGTAACAAATTTTCAACAAGCCAGGAGTTCTTTGTTCTCTCCTAATAAAACAACCTAAAATGTTAACAGTTCAGCATGAAACTAATGAACTAAATGCACTTTTCTGGAGATCTGAGCTGAAGTACAGGCATTTCCAGATTTATGTGAAAATGTATTTATTCTGGAAAAAGTGCTTTGGGCTGTTTCTTTACAATAACTTCAGAATTACAACAATGAATACAAACACCGGTTGTAAATTATTTATGTGTTTTGCCCAACATATGGCCACTTGCACGCTGCGCTTACTGAGGACAACTTAAATGAAAATCTTACAGGGGGCTGAAAAGAGAAGTGGACCAAGCAAAACATTTGCTCAGATGCAACTGTTCCATCCGCAAAACTTTACTCCAAATAACTGCTAGTGGCAATGCAGAGATACTCTGCAGAGCGCTGAGCTACAATTTACATGAATGGAAATTATTTTCAATTGCCACCTCTTGGGGGGTACAGTGAAAAAGATGAAGAGTGAAGAGTTAGTCCGTTGAGTATTTCTGCTCCTGCAGTGCTGCTGACACAGGAGACTGTCAGTTCTCCCTAACCTATTTCGTTGGGATCCACACCAAGTAAACCTATGGATTTAGTATAAAGCAGGAATATAGACCCCCACTCACATGAATTCTCCAACTGGCAGAGTTGGGATGGGTTTGAACCACCACAGGAGGCAGCTGGTAACATCTCCATAGGTGCAGCTGATTGCAGAGCGAATGCCTGACCATGCTCTGACTGTGCACACTATGGGAGGAAAGATGACTCTGAACTACCTAGGAAACGTGGCCATCTCTCAAATTCCTTGTGCCCAGGGCCAAGAGGAATGGGTGACATCTAGCTTTTTGCTAGCTCTATAGTAGGAACATCCTGTTTAACATCAAAATTGCTTTATTTAAGCCTCTTTGGCCAAAAGAAACAAAGCAAGAACTTTGACCTTAGGCAAAACAACCCTGGCTGCTGGATGCCACCTGCTCTGGAAAGACTCTGCCATGACTAAAACTGGAAGCAGTACCCTCACTTTTATTCTGTACAAACTCTACACTGTGGATGCTGAAGATTACATGGTGTAAAAATAAATAACCTTTTTCAGCACTCAGTATTAAATGTATTTAGATGCATGCATTTTGGATAATAAGCCAAAAATACACTGTACTTCTTGGTAGCTGAAGATCATCTGTTGCAAGCAGTATTTTGGAGGGGGGAGAGATGCTAACTTAATTATGTAAGATATTGTTCTCAGCAGATTATTTTCACAAAAGCATTCAGGAAACATCAAGTTTATAGGAACTGTCACTACAGAAGGAGCAGCTATGCCCCAAACCAAGTGACACTTAAATCACAATCTTCATTTGAGCAAGCAAACACTAACATTAACTGCAAAACCTCTGTTGCTAAAAAGAAAAGTGGCAAACAGAATTAGCGGCTTTGTTCACATGTGGACAACTATCCAGGAGGATTATGACTACATGAAGCTCCCATTTTGGCAGGCGCAGAATGACATGATCCCTCCATCACTGGTACGGCCACAGCTCCCAAGCAGCAAAACTCACTGAGAGAGGACTGGACCCTTCTACTGCATGTTACATCCCTTGTGCCTTCAGAAGAAAGGAAGCAAGAGGCTTCTTTCATTCAAAAGAGTTCAGGACAACAGGGTAGAAGAGTTGCCCCCGTTTACAGAAGCACAACTGCAGTACCTGAAAGGCAGTGCTGCTCCTGGACGACACGACCGTGATGAACTCGAGGCCCACGTGGTATGCTATACGGGAGCCAAAAGCATAATGCTAAGGCAGCAAGACTGTTTTTTTCCAATCAGACTAAAAGCAATAAACTGTTTAAAATATATTCTAGGAAGGGAAGTGCTGCAAAATCTGGTGCTATTCCCCCGCTGAGAGTCGATGCTGAAGTGATGACACCAGTAATTTCTATCTGACTTTTTCCATATGCTTTTCTTGCATTCAATGGGAACAGTCACTCTTGTCAGCTCTAAGGAGCCCACCCTAAGTTTTTGTGTATTAAAGATTAAAAAAAAAAAAATATTTACACTGTTTTCCTCCAGGGCACTTGGCTCCCCATGCTATCCTGAATGCCTTAAACACTTATGAATGCTTCTTTTCTTTAAATGTTAACAAATTTCAGTCATTATTACAGCAATTTTATGAGCGTGGCTCTGTGAAAAGATAAATCTCCTAACATGCTCTGAGACAGTCAATCTACAACACTTCCATGCGCCTCTCGAACACTTCAGAGCAGGCACCTCCCTTTAAAGATCTGCCCTGGAGAGACCTCCAGCACCCGGCACGACCTCATTAACCACTGACTCATCTGAGCCATGGAAGAAGCAGCAGTCTACCTTTAACATAAGGCGCTACGCCACTGAACGTATAAAGACAGTGATTAGCAATTTGAAGTGGAGCATATCGTGATGATACATTCTTGACGATGCTTCTTAGCTTTCTTCTTCCCATTTTTAAAGCTTTATATATACTCTGCAGATTGGCATTTGTCTGTGCTTTTCGGATCAACTACGTGGCTATGCCAAACCTTCCTACAAACACGGATTACATTAGTCACTTAAACATCAACTGCCTACACAGTCATAAACTAATCCACTCAGCTCAATTATATTGCAGTGACAAATCCTGACCAGACCTGTGGTCTGATGGGGGGGGAACTTTGTGGAGCACAGAAAAGGGTGAACTCACTGGGGTCTGAGGAGCGGGTGCCACTGGGATGCACCTCAGAAACCTGAGCATGCTCCCCACACAGCAGGTATAGAGCAGAGAGGAGCCATCTCTCAAATACCTGGCCCTTGAAAATCTCTAATGCTCTGAAGGTCAGGGTCCACCTCGAATCCATCTAAGAGCCAGGAGGCAATTTTGTTGGCACTCCCAGCGAAGAGCTGCCTAACAAACAGGCACAGGCTGGATTTCTGCTTCTGAATGGTCTCTATGCACAGCTCCAAGCAGTGTATCATGGAGAAAAGGCACAAGGTGAAGCAGGTATGACTAAGGGTGGCCTTCAAAATGACATGGTACACTCAATATGCCAAGCACAAATAAACTAAATATAGCTGTCTATTTGGCATCAGAAAGCATCCAACAGAAAAATAAACCTCAACTTTCAAACACTGACTTCCCCCCACCTTTATCTACCTGCCATTTGATTAATTTTGACAAGTTAGGTCCACAAAACTAACGTACTACTGCAGACTGTACGTTTTCAGCCTCCTCATAGTTCAAATTTTCAAGCTCTTCTACACCTTCCCACTCCATTCACATCCTTTTCAACCTCCCTTCAGAAATGCAAGGAAAATATATGTCTTCTGCTAAAATCTCAGCCAGCAGAGACCGACCGTGGTTCTCCCAGAATGTGCCTACATTTGCTCCACTTCTCTCCCTCCATCTGGCTCAGCCGAACGCCTCCCATCCAGTCTCAGAGAGATCTTCTTCCTCTTCCCTTGAATATGCCCCTAGTACTCCTTCAAACTGTTGCTCTTCTTACAATGAAGACAACCTTCATCTCACAAAGACAAAATTCCTTTTCCTTGACAATCTAACAGACTCAAGGAAGAAATATTAATTAAAAATGGTGTAGTTATTTGCTTCATACCTATTGAAAATATTCATCAGATAGACGGACAGCAATACGCATTGTCTTTCACCATCTCTGACTCCAACACAGATTGAATTATTCACCTTAAGCTTCATATTCAAACTGGAATAGTTTTGTTTATAAAACTTTTCTTCTGAGCATGCCTGAGATAACCATGTAACAACCAGAAACTACTGAAAACTAGAGTGTTTTTTCTTCCTGGATTTCTAGTCAAATGAATGTAATGATCCTCTTTGTGCATGGTAAAATACTTCTTAATTGGTTTATGCCTGTTGCATAATAATAATCTATCATGTTTTTACTATAAGCTAAGTCTAAAGAGGATGCTACAGTGCCTCTAGCTGTTTGAATGTTAATCTCAAACAACTGTATCAATGCAAATCTGCTGTAGTTACCTGAAATACTTTGATCTGTTAACAGTGCTTATATTTCTACTGTCAACTTTCATTTCTCCCTAAAAAACTTTCTTTTTAATCTAGGAATATTTCAATAGCAAAGAACATAAATAGAAAAGGAAAATTACAAGGAAATATTAGAGGAGATTGATTAAATGTTCATAAACTAGGAAGTGTTTGAAGTTACACATGGCTACCTTAATTCTAAACTCTCCTATAGTTCCTGAAATTCCCTGTAACTACCTGACATTACACTCAGTCTTAAATGATTTTTCACAACTTCAGAGACACCACCTTTTAGTACAACAAATATTTTTTATCTATAACTTATGTGGCAAATTGTCTATACCCAGCTTCCTGCCAGTCAAAAATACCAAAATAACAGGGAGCACCCACGGCTCCTACGCTGAGACAAGGTCGACACTAACTTATCCCCTGAAACAACTACAAGGAAGACAGTTCCACTGCTAAAGTGAATTACACGTTATATGGTCATTAGCCTTGATAGGAAAGAAAAAGTCTTGGAGAATAGTTGTGTTGGGTTTTTTTTCTAGAAAAGACATCAAACTAATGCCAGTGTTATAACATAAGAATGATGCAAATATACAAGAATGAAATATTACAGGGCGTATTAAGTGTGTATGAAAACATTGGCAAAAATAGCACCACCAGTTTCAGAAACAAACAGTAATTTAAAGGGACTGTACAGTACAGGACAGCTGCACATACAGTTTTAGAGATATTGCAAGAAGTCTGCTTAACATAAAAAATGCATACGTATAAACATCCAGGTTTGCAATTGTTTTACACTTGGGCATTTGTAAGGTTATCCAAGCAGCAGCAGCAACAGCTGCATTCCTTCTGAGCTTAGCACCCTGAATCTTCATTTTTTGCAAGAAAGACAAAAAATGGTATGGCATAAAAAACCCCCTCTGACTTCTTCGCAGTGAATTCTCAGCAAACACTCTGAGAGTTTGCTTGCTTGCTTGCTCTCGGTCCCCTGACCATTACATTTTGCACACTTGTCAACTGCAAGACTGTTTCCCTGTCTCCTCCTTTCTTTCAGCTACATGACGCTGCTGTTAGTTTTCTGCAACCTGTAGCTAAATCAGAGCTTGAGATGATACATGTCAATACTCAAATATCCACAAAAAAGATGTAGCATTGAATAATTTATTCTGCACACCCCCAAGAGTGAGAATGATTTTCATCTGTAAGGAAATAATCTCATCTTCCCTCTATCTCAATAAATAAACCTGTCCTTTTTCTTCTTTTTTTTTTTTTTTTTTTTTTTTAATTTGGAACATGTAAACAACAGAAACTTTCTTTGTATTTAGTTTTCTCAAACAATTTACTTTTACTTTAGCTGAGGACCCAGATTCAAAACATATCTGTATTACTGAAGAAGACAAAAAATTGTCCCAACAGCAGCACGTCTAACTCTAAACCAGCTCTCCCTGATGGACAAAGAACATCAGACTGAGGCTCCCAGTCTCGCAGCACAGAAACACCCACAGAAGACACCTTGCCAAAAGCACCCAAAGCCCAGTTAAAACCTACAAAAACATTCTCAGGGATTCCTGCACAGCTACCAAATCATGACCGAGTCCTTCAGGAACGATCAGGCTCCAGCAGGTAGAAACAAGCAACGAGTAAGAAGCAAGAGCAGCAGAAAACCTCCACCAGCGTGTGGTGCACATAAATAACACGGACGAATCCTGAAGTTGCTTTTCCCGAAGCTCACCTCAGTGCCACCATACTGCTCTGCTCTGCTCTGGTCATATATGCCACGCCAGAAGGTAGGCACGAGCTGGTCTTGCCTGTGGTTACTCCATGGATGAAGCCTGGACACAAGCCAGCTCGTGTCTGAGCGCAGCATCAACCCATTTCCCCGCCTGGCATAAGGCAGGTAATGCCGAGGAGAAGTTGAAGCTACCTGTGTGGCATTTATTGATTCAGACCCCTACCAGCAGGACAGTGCCTGGGCTGTGCCCTACTCCGTAACGGAGAGGAGTTTTCAAAGCCAAACACCACCTCCAGACTTCAGAGGATCCCATGGGTATTGTAACAACAAAAACCCAACAACAACAAACCAGAAAGACCCAATCCCCGAAAACTAACCCCCTGAACTCTATGTGGTTGGGTTTTTTAATCACACTTTCCTCAGAAACACCAAAATTAAACTCTGCCGAGGTAGGGAATAATTTGATTGTTTGATGAAGTAAACCAGACTATGTTAGCAGACTCACCGCATAACTAAGGAATTGTAGCCAAATGAAGGTGCTTGCACGGGATTTTGAAGGAAGATAAATCTGGCTGGGAAGGGGTCAGTACTGTTCCCTCAGGCTTGGGGGCCTGCCCCTGTACGTCCTGCACCAAAAGGACGGAGAAAGTGCCCGATACTAGGCTCGTTACTGCTCTTAGATGGGAATACCTGTTACAGATGTCTTTGTTCTGGCAGAATTACCATGCGCACAGCAGCAAGTGATACCAAGTCTGAAATTTGACTCCAAGACAACGCTCAACTTCTCTTCCGCATGCTGACGCAACGTTAACTTTTGAAGCCTAATTATGATCATTGAAATCTCAATAAACTCACTCCACTGTTGAACAACAAACTGAAACATGTTATCAGGCAGGGATTTGTTCAGAGCCGCCAAGGATACACTTGGCACGTCCCACTCCTCTGTTCGTTTCAGTGGGGCTGTTCCAGAACAAACACTCATTCAGAAAAAATTTAAATAGTCTGGAGCAGCTGGATGCAATCTTGACTCTTACTTAGGAGAGCAGCGTTCAAAAGCATGTCCAAAAATGAACCAAAAGCCGCATACTCAGGTCCAAACTCAGAGAGGGAATTCATATGACTGCTGAGGAGCTGTCAGCAGTGGGTCTGTGGGAACTGGTAGACGGGAGAGGACCACTTTCCCGGTGGTAATGGAAAGTCAGACAGTGGCTCAGCTTTATTATCCAGGAAACATTACAAATGTCAGCAGTGAGGGGTCAACTAAGAGGAGCCTTAAAATGATAAATGAGATCAGCGTAATATATAGTATTACATTCTGTTCCTAAAGAGATAAGAGTTTATGTTGGCTGGAATAATTTTAGAAGCATCCCATGCAGAACGTATTACAGGAGGATTTTCTATTCCCCCCTTTCCTGAAGATTTACCAGAGACCTTGACTAGCTCCCAGGGAACCAGGCGGGATGCAGTGGGAAGAGCTGGTTTCTCGCAACTGCCCACTGCCCTTGTCAGCCTGATGAGCAGGTTTAGCTCTTGAGCTGTTAATGGCTCTTAGCTGCAAATCCAAGAAACGTGCAACAGGGCAGGAGAGAGGGAGGCAATGAGGACCAGTGAAGACCCAGAACTCAGGACAGTTTTCTATTTAAATGCTTTCTGGATAGATGCTCCCCCCAAATTTATTGGAAGAAGTAGAAAAGATTTCAGCAAAGCTATGTTAATCTGTAGCTTTCAACAGGACATAGTTAGTATGGTTAGTATATTTATTTGGTATAGGAAATATTTTGCTGGCATTAGCTACGCAGAGCATTATAAAAACGAACAAGTGTACTCAGTCCCTTTGACCGAACTCTGTTCTCAGTTACTCTCGTCTGAGGCTTGACTAATGTCACTCCAGTTAATGGAGTTGCTTTATACCAACACAATATTATATTTTAGACACTAAGAAATGCAAGTAAGAATTAATTTACTTAATTCAAAATTCATAAGACGACAGCAACTTGTGCTTTTATCTATAATCATATAGTAAAAGTATAAAGAACAATTTAATGTATAGCTAATGAATCCACATTAATAATTAACATTTAACAATTAACAATAATTAACATTAATAATGTATCGCTAATGAATTAGTACAGCTAATGAATTAATAAACAGCATAAAAAGAGGCAATAAAACCGAAAATGAAACAGACCTCCAGTGCTTTAGATAAAAATTGATTTATAATTTCTTCAGATTTAATATTTGTTTTACAGAAAAATCTCTCTCTCAGAACCTCTACAATCTCTCCAATATGATTCAAAATCTCTTAGAATAAGATACAATCTCTTAGCATAAGATATAAAATCTCTTCAGGTTAATTCACCGTTCTTTTCAGCAAAGGCAACCCCTCCAATCTTGTTATTTGGTTTTCTTGGTAAACAGATCAGACCCACAGACGCAGCTACTGTGTAACATACGCACGTGACAACCGCTCTATTGCTCTAGCAGTGCTCAAGCAGACATTTCTCTACCAGTTAAACAATCATTTTCGAAATAAACACATCTTTTTCCGTTATCACAAGCTATAAAGCAGTTCAAGAGCCCTGAAATGATCTTTTCATTAGTCTGAGATGCTTAAGCATCCCAGTACTGAAACGTCCCATATAAGCCGTATGAGACGGGGAGCGTATAAATCCTGCTCTCCCATTCCCTTAATGAGAATGCCTAATAAAAATGTAAACTAATTCTCTTGGCTGCCACTATCCTGTCTACTGAATGAAATCTTCCTTTTCACCCTCATATATTTATATAACTTTAAAGCTACAAGATCAGTGCGGCTGTTTGAGATTACTCATCCAATGCCACAAGCTGGCACTAGTTCCTTAAATTCCCTCATTTCTTTTTTTTTTTTCCCTTGTCTGAGACCAGACAGGATAGCCCGCCCTGTTAGCAAATCCATCCTCTTCAAGTCAATACTGTAATAGCCTCACCGAAGTCCATCCGCAGTCAACAAAGCAATCACAAACCCCTTAGCTTGCAACATTTCCTTGTTGAAGCTGTACTTTAGTAAATTTGAATTATCTAGTTGATGATAAACATTTATGTGCTTTTAAACTCAAATACATATTAAACATGCTTAAACTGTGCTTTCCTCTCTCTCTCTGTAAATGCCTCCTCGTCCTCCTCATTCACACACGCACAACATTTGTCACTGTTATTAGCTGGGTGGACGCTTCTGTCTCCTGTTCTACTGTCACAGAGGTCCTTGCTCAGCCCTTTCCCTGCATCCCCCGGGTCTCTCCAGGGAAGCGGGAGTTTCAGGCAGGAACCAATCTGACTGTCCAGCAGCAAAGGGAGGAGAGCAGAGAATTTTGGATCATTTTCATTCCTGACCTGGAAGCCAGCCAAGAATGCCAGCAGTACCTCTAGACAATTTGAAAAGCTATAAAAGAAAAAATAATCCTGAAGCCTCCAGCTAAAAGCCACGGGTTATAAGAGATCCCAGAAACCCTGGGATGACGCAGAAAAGCGAGTTGTCTGGGGAATGGGTCAGGAAACAAGTTGAAGCATGGGCCATTCTCGGATGCGGCCAGCAATCACAGCTAAGCGCAGGGCAGAGCCATGCTGCCCGCACCAGCCTGCTTTTACCACCGCCCGGCCAAAAGTAGGATTGCAAGACACGTTTCAAGGCAACGAGCTACCACGGCAGAAGCTGCCAGAAAGAACACACAGAAGGTGACTAAGAGGTGGGGTGCCTTTCACCATAAAAAGCTGGACGTGAAAGCATGGTCATTTGGTCCTGATCAGCCATCGAAATGGCTGTTAAGCCTACTGCTAAGGAAGCATTTCTCCAAGTTCACTCCTGAAAGCACACATCTTGCCTGGGACGAAACAGAGAGAAGGCTGCAAATCTGCTCTTCTCTTCTGCAGTAGACTGCTGCTCTTGTAGCATCATTAGCAGGTGAAAAGAAGCCCTTGGGCCCCAGCTAGCCCACGGTATTCCTGGGGCACACAGCTGGACGAACTGGTCTTTTAGGTGTGCTTCTCCACACTCTTGCTGGGTGCCCTACCTCCTACTGCCCCACATTTGCCAAATCACAGCTTTGGAACGGACTGGCAGGCACCCAAGCTCTCCCAGGTAAATGCTCACTGCCAAGGAGATGTACTTGCCCTAGGAACAGCAATCCTCCCCCTCCTTGTCTCACGTCCAACAGGGTGAGAAAGTGTCTCCCTGGCCAGAGAGCAGGCTTCCAGGTAGAGAAGGCGCTCAGGAGCGGAACAGCCGTGAACATCAAGAGAAAGCAGGAACTGAACACCACTACTCCTTTGTGGGTTTGTACAACAGGAATGAGACCTCTTAGGAGACAGCCTCCAGCTCATTTGTTTATTATAAGGTGCCTAATGCGTAATTAGGCAGGGGGCCCTGCCCTTCAAAGTGCTGCTTCTTTCAGCCTGTGCTCTAACCTTTTGATGAAAAACAGACAGAAGAAAGGAACAGAGCGTGTTTAGTAAATGGAATATAAGCAGGTCTGGTGGCATGCTGATACTTCCCAGTCTCCAAGGAGAGGATAACAGCTGTCTTGCTGCTTCAACCTCCTGCGCCTGAGTTGATTCACGCAGTGTCTGAAAAAAATAAAGCTACACCACGGTGCCTCTGAGCTGGGGGACAGGCAGAGGAGAGCCTCTTGCACAAGGCTCGTTACACAGCCGACACACAAAATGTCCCACACCAACCACTCTGTCCCCGCACAAATCATGAGCGTTTCCTCCCAGCAAGCACCAGTCGAACCTTGTTTTTTTCTAATGCTTTGTTTTTATGCAAAAGAGCGGGTTTTTCTTTTTACTTCCGTATTGCCATTTTCCTGGAGCACTACGAGATACAAGGGAAGGGAAGAGCTGCTGAGAAGCACTCTGCCAGTCTTCCTGCCCCAAGCCGCTCCTGTTGTCTTCTCCGTACAAGTGCAGGACACAGAGAGGGTCTCTCCCAGGGGCACCGGCTGTCTCGCCTGGCTGCGTGGGTCTCTGGTGCATGAATACAGCTCCTCGCAGGATCCAGCGATGTTTCCATACCGAGCAGGCAGCCTTCGAGATGAAGTTAGGCCAGCTGGTTCTCCCTGACAGTACGTGTCCCCCTGAGGAGCTCTGCCTTTTGGCAGCCTTGGCGGCCTGTACTGTCAGGCCTGGCAGCTCACCTGCGCTCCACGCTCCTCACCATCCTCCCAGCAGCACGGGAAGCGGAGCTCGACACCAACGACACCACCTCAGCCCCCCGCTCCGCGTTTCCGAATGCTGGCAGCCACACACCCCAGTTCACACAGAGAGCAGCTCCCAGAGGAGACAGCAAACTGAGAGACCCTCTGGCAGCTGCCTGCAAGCCTGGTCTATGCTTTTTATCAGGCACATGACTCCATGTAAGGGCTCGCCCATGCCACTGTGCCCCTCACCACAGCCCTACCCGCATGAGGGCCGAGGCCTTTCTGAGCTCCCTGCACTTCATGCAACTTTCTTCCACGTTCACAGAACAGACCCAACAAATGCCATCCAAGCTGCTTTGCTCTGAAACAACAGAAGTGGGATAAAATCACCTGCAATCTCATACAGGTGTGTTTCAGGTGCTGAGGGCAAGCCAAAGTTTTGTTGTTTGGTTTGGTTTGGTTTTTTTTTTATTGCAACTGATACAAAGCAAACAGTGAAATCCACATGCCCGGCACTGAGGTAAAGGCATCAGATGTGCTTTAGATGATCTCCTGCGATGCTGACATTACGCTGGGCAGCTCAGCTCTGGGCAGAAGACAACTTCTGCAGTGATGGCAGCCACTTGTAACACAGATCCTCAAACCTGCTTCTCACAACCACTAAAAACTATATTTGCTTCCACTTGGCATTTTTCCCACCCTCCTGGAAACGCCATGGTTAAACAGTTGGGTTTTTTTCCAAGAAGATGTGACTTAAAATAAAAACATAAAGTTTCTTTTGAAAATGAGAACTTAATCCCGGTTTCAGCAATCGCACAATTGCTAGAGGAATATTGCTGCTCAGCACTCAGGCCAGGCGTCTCAGCCATGGACGGGCAGACAGACACACAGAGCACCAGCAGCCACCTCTGGACACTGCCCATTCCTGCCTGGTGCCTGAAAGGGACCGACCTTCTGGGGTGAAGCACCCTAAGGCTCATCTCTTCCTGTCACCGAGGATATTGCCTGCTCAGACCGGAGCTGCCAAGG
The DNA here is from genome assembly GCF_000687185.1 of Egretta garzetta. Lineage (NCBI taxonomy): Eukaryota > Metazoa > Chordata > Aves > Pelecaniformes > Ardeidae > Egretta > Egretta garzetta. Next base: position 748,288 of record NW_009260760.1, read on the forward strand.
GAGGGAATGAATGAGGAGGATCTGCAGCAGCAGTTGCTAGGGGTTATAAGCTGCTCTTGCGACAGAAGAGGACAGCTCAGAAAGACACTCTGACTCCAGATCTGACTTTTTATTCCACCACACCACCCAGACTACAGCCCAAAGACTTTGCAGGGTACTGCTCCCCGCTACTTGGGTCATTGCCCATTTATGTGCACTGCTAACGAATTCAACAGACGCAAATCAGGCAGGGGAAAAAGGGGGCTTGAGATCTAGGACTGCTTCATCTGGCTTCCACCTGCATTTCTGGCATACGTGCAAACTGCACCCAGATCACACTTTCTTCACCATAGATAGGGACCACAGAAATTGCCTTTCTCATGTGGAAAATGTACTTAATAGACTTCTACCAAGGACCAAGATCCTCTGTAACACACTCTGAAAGGGGTAAGTGGTACCTCCCCGTGCGGGGTAACAGCCTGGGCTCTATTTCGTAATTATGTCTGACCTGGAGGTCATCAAGACAAGTCATCCAGCCCTCTTTTTCAACCAAAGCAGGAGAACCACTAGCTGTAACGGGTAAACTCTTCAGAGCAAAAACTGTCCTTCTGAATGCGTTTGCGTTAGGATTAGCACAACAGGGTCCCCTGACAAGCATTCCAAGAAAAAAAGAAAGGAGGTATTTGCAGCGTTGAGGAGGCCTGTACAAACAGACAGTGCAAATGAACAAGAGCCCGTGTTACCTTTCAACCCTCTTACTTACTGGGTAGCGCTAGGGGTGCCCACCCTTCTCCCACATGTGAGCCCAGAGATGCTTCTGCCCTGAGCATTACACCCTTCAGCACTTAGTGATGACAAAAGAAGGTGCAGTTTACACTTACTTTTACAGCTCCATTAAAAGGTGACCTGCAAATAAAAAAAAAAATCAAGCACATTTAGTATTATGTGCTGAATGCCCCCAAATAAACAGGATTAGATGAGCATTCAGCCCTCATGTAAAAATTAGGCGAAAAAAACCAGCACTGAATGTGTACTTTGATTTTATGCCCATGAAACAGAGGCCTTCCTAAAAGCAATGCAGTGAGCAGCTCCTGACAACTACTGGCTTCACATTTCCACCCCTCACTGCTTGTAGGCAGCATACTGGGATGGAGGTGTGGCAGAAATATTATTCCTTTGAACGGCATATTCCTGAAACTGCCACAAGAAAGCTGGCAAAGGCAAGGGGACAGCAGGCAGGTCCCACTTCCCCCGTTTTCTCTCTCCTCACCCTGCTCAGGCACCAAAGGCTAAGCTTTCCAAATGCACTGACCTAAACCCCATGCAGAGCCACTGGTGGATCAGGCATCTTTGAATTAGAGGCTTTGAGACCTGTTAAAAATATTAGCAGTGCACTGCGCAGCTGCAGGTAGAGCTCTCTCCTGTAAAATACTGAATGCAATAGCTATTTGTGACTCAGGATCACCGCGCTGCCTCCCCCTGTTCCTTCTGTGTTTGGCCCTGCTTAACTGACTCCCCTCCTTTGGACCCAGCTCAGAAAAGTGTTTCTGCATGTCCTTAAAACCCACCGACTGCAAGGGGAGATAAGCACATGCTTTAGTACTTTCCTGACTGGGGGTTTAAATGAACGTAGACCTCTCCCACCAGTGCTCTTTTGCACCAAACTTTGTACCTTTACTATCAATGACCCTGTATCAAGTGATGAAAAATTAGCTCATAAGTGATTTGACTACTTTGCAGCTACTCCCATTCATTCTGACTTAAAAACATATGGACACGTGAAAGAAGATTAAGGGGTTTTCTGCCATGGTATTCTTACACCGCTCCCCCAGCACACAAGAGGCAGCTGTTAAGCATCATGCTGCAGTTCTCAAACAACCTTGCTCTCCCTCCGATTCCTATTTGCCATTTCTCTAAAGTGAGGCTTCACAAAAAACTACCTTAACCTACAGAAATACACTGTGGTGGTGTTCAGAAAGTTGTTCAAATAAGGTCTAGCACCTCATTGCAAATCTTTTAAGTAAACAGTAGGTTTGGTGACCTACTGTCATCAAAATACGTTCTGGTACATGCTTACTGTCTGTTGGTTTCTTTAATTTGGCATTTTTGTTTCTCATTCCTTTGCAAAATCTGATACTGCTTTACAGGTGTCCAAGCTCTTAATGTAAATCAGCAACATTATCCTACAACTAAAACTCTACTACAAAAACTTTGAAAATACTGCTTTGTAAATACAAGTGTTAGAGCAACCAGAGGTGTGCACACTCTCTACATCTAAATGTAGAATTTCAGGCAAACTGGTCAACGTTAACAAGAACCATTATTTAAACCAAGAAACCAAACGAGTGAGTTATATCAATTCCTGCCAACAACAATTCTTTAGTTTTTAGTAGTCTAATAAAGACATCTGCAATGGGTTAAGAAATAATTTTTAAAAACAACTATGATTTTAAGCAGATCTTTTAAATTAAAAGTGCTGGTGAACCAAGAAAAGGGAGTAGGTTATGCCAAATTCGAACTTGCATTTTAGAAGAGGTGGATGATGGAGTTGAGCTGAAAGCGCTGGACAAAGCTGCTTGGGTTCATCATTTCTCCTTACCATCCTCCCTGAATAAGCCCACCTACCTGATGCCTTTCTGCTTTCAGCTAAATACGCTGCTGACATGAAAGGCAGGCTTCCTCTTGCCCTGCCTGGGAAAAACCACGCCAGAGAACAGAGCACGGTCATGCCCCGCGCGCAGGCACGGTGGTGTCATGCAGCACTGGCTGCAGCCAGGAGCACGACTGACCACTAACAAAACCCAGGAAACCAGCCAGAAAAACAAACCAAAACAAAACCACATGGTGTCTAAAACACAAAATAAACAAACAGAATAAAACCCCCAAACTGTGCTTTTGTTGATTTCACATTGCCTGGAGTAACAGTGGACATCAGACTTTAGAAAAATATGCCATCCCAGGAGCTTTCTGTACAGTAATACCAGCACGGCTTTGGGTTGTTGTGTGTCTGATCTAGCGTCCTCCAAGCAGTCCTTCCGCTAATATTTCAGCGTACAATTAAAAGAGGCTAATTGGGTACAGAGAGAACCATGCGTGAAACAGCGGCATGGGGTCTGGCTGAGCCTCAGTCCCTCAGCAAGTGACTTCAAGAAGTTTTCAAGCAAGCCAAGAAAGAGAGCAGAACCACAGTAGAAACCACAACAGACTGCTTGCCTAAGAGCTATACTCGCCGCAGTAACGCCAAAATGCAACGCCCTCTCTTGAGCAGTCAGAAGCATGATTCAAAAGGAAAGAAAAACCCTATGACATACACACTGAAAGACTGAAATATTTTTGAATTACTCTATTGATTTCCATTCATTTCAGCTATTTTCAACCTAACACTCAACTGTTAGACTACTAGGCAACGCCATCTAGTGATGCTAGTTGAAAAAACCCACGCTACATCCTTTATTAAAAAGGTTCACTCTTGCAAGGCCCTTGTTAGTGGAACTACAGTTTCAAAAGGTGCAAAATTTTCAGTACCTATGAGCATTTTCAAACCTACAGCGTTAATCCAGCAAAAAGGTCTGAACCATTTTATTTACCCTGAAGTAGTTTACAGAACTGACAAGACAGAAAGTGAGCTGGGTTAATCACGTCAGAATTTAAACAGACACACCATGTAGTCTTGAAATGATACAGGGATACAGTGCAAAGCCCAATAAATTACCTTCTGGTTTGGGGAATAGCTACAGGGAGTATTTGTGTGACAAAATAATTTACCTAATTTTTTTAAGAGTTCTGTCGGTGTGTGTAAAATACCTGCTTGAACAATTTTACCCCAGCCTTACCACCTCAAGGGAGAAGAAACCCTGTGCAGGTTTAAACTCTCTTCTTTAAGAGGTGGAACCACTCACTCAGTCATCCGCTGGCGCTAGCTGCTAGCTGTAATTAGCTTCTGGTGAAAATTGCCAGCAGACGCAACTAGAAGTTTAAATCAATTGGCTCTGCTTCCTCCTTACAAGAAAATTGGCATTTCAGGGCTGCATTCCAGCGTGATGGATCTAAGAAACCAAAGCCAATTTGACAAGAAAGGGAAGTGTCCCTTTTCATGGCCTGCTTTAACCCTGAACACACTGCATGTTCCTGGAGGATGTCTCATTTTTTCATTTTGTTGAATCCCCAAAGAAAATAACTACAAATATACAACAACTATTCCTCCAAAAAAGCCAGTGTTCAGCCCCAATTATTTTCGCTTCACAGCTGTGAAGATGGGAGAGGGAGGGACAAGATGCGAAAAGTCAGAAACTGAGAACAACGGCAGCACACGTAACGGGACTTGCAGGAGGAAGCAGAGCCCAGCGCGCGGAAAGCCAAGCAAAACCCTCAAGCACCAGTGCTGCAGCTGGTTCACACTCGCCCCAAACGCCACGGGCTCACGACAGTTCTGCATTTTGGCTGCACCATACTGCACCTTTCAGCAGTACCACAGCAACTGCTGCACAGGTACCTGGCTCTCACCCCGCTCTGCCGCACACCCGGCTTTCCCCCAGTGTTCTGCATTTGATCAATATTTCATTATTTCAACATTCAGGGCTTCATCAGCCTGTAGCGGCGTACAGGCTGTGCATTCGTGTGACCTGCCTTGATCTTGTCCTCCTTCATATGAACTTTGTCAAGCAGATCCTGAATGTTCAGCTGTGACAAGTAAGCAGCATCATTGCTTTGCCAGCACTGGACTTTGTGTAAGTCTTGCTGGGATTTACCTTCCTTGTACCTAACTGCCAGGGCTACCTGAAGACTTTGAAAGGCAAAGAAACACCTCCCCAAGGCCACTGTTAATTTGCAATGAACGTGCCTAACATGTAAGCAGCCATTTTCAACGAGATGGTATCTACAACTGGGTGTTGTAACTACTCTTCAGAAATAACAACTTGCTAACAAATCATGTAAACATCTACACCAGGGGCCTGCCTAAAGTCTCCATATCAAGGGGACACATGCACACCTGCCTTATCAGACCAGGTGGCACGCACATGGCAAGGCTTTCTGTCAGGCTACCTTTCCGCACCCACTTTATCTGTCTACTACACAACTTAGTTGATGACATCTTCAGACTCACCAGAAAGTAACGTGATTTGAGATACACAAGAAACTCACACGCAAAATATACTAAATATAGCACTTGCAGGAAAGCTTAATGGAACAGGGAAGAGTTTAGTCAAGCAGAAACTCAAGCATGGCCTTTTTTGGACACTAGATAGACTGGTCACATTGTAAACTACTGGAATTATGTAGATCCTGCTGTAACAAAGTGACCCTAGCGACTGTTTTGATGCATTTCCTGAAAAGACACACAGTGACAGCACAGCAGAACTGCCACAACCACTCACCCTCCAGCTGCCCCATATATTAGGAAAACTTTCTTCACAGAAAGGGTTGTCAGGCACTGGAATGGGCTGCCCAGGGAAGTGGTCGAGTCCCCATCCCTGGAGGTATTTAAAAGACGGGTAGACAAGGTGCTTAAGGACATGGTTTAGTGGTGGGATGGCAGGGTTAGGTTAATGGTTGGACTTGATCTTAAAGGTCTTTTCCAACCTAAATGATTCTGTGATTCTATATGCACAACTCTCTCCTAAATATCTTTTAATACTCGCCTTGAAACCCTACTTAAACAGGTCAGCTTCTGAAAAAGGTGTGTGTGGAGGGGGGTTATTTACCAGAACTTTTCTAGCAGATTAACAGGAAAAAACCTGCGTGCACATGCTGGAGCATATTACTCACATGCGATATTACACTCTTCAGAAAGCAGGTTTTAAGAGCACTCTAACAATTTTACTTCCTTTTAAGTAAGCCCATTTTAATATCAAACCTCTTCCAGCACGCTAGACGGCTTTAGCTAGATGGGATCCTTTCCCCTCCAATTAAGAAGAAAAAATTCTGTAGATCTAATCCTGCCTACAGGCTATCTTTTTCTTTCCTTTTTAAAAAGCCAACACTTACTACTTAATTATAAATCTGATGTTTTGCACAAAAGTGGGATCTTTCTTAAGCTCTCTTCTGCTCTGCGTTCTTCTGACTGAAAATTGCAAAGCTGTTTCCCAAGGCTTTTATCATGTCTTTCTTGTTAAACAGTTATTCTTCTTACTAAACAAGCGATAGAACAAATCCTGATTTCTTCTTTCAGCAGTGGAAAAGCAAAGTTTCTGCCAAAAAAAAATCTACATAGCCAAGAATGTTAGCTAACATACATTGATTGCTTTCAAGGCTAAAGCAGTTTGCACCAGATAGGAATCCCACCCAGGAGCTGAAACTCTCCAAGACATATGCTCTGCAGAGAGAGACTGAGCAAGAGATTAATAGTGGTACAAAGAGGAGCAGGGAAAACTGGATTCACACGTAGTCCAAGGATTCCCCGCGCACTTAAGTGCTGCGGAGCACTTAGCCCTCTGATATCCTGGTTTCACACCCCGTGGCTCCATCCCCCGGGGGTGTGGGGCTGTAGGACACAAATCAGTAGTTCAGCTCTGCCAGGAGCAACACAAGCCTTAAGTCTTTCCTGATGGAAAGCAAGCAGGCGGCTGCCAAACCCAAGGCACTGCGTACTTCGGCTGCATTGTTCCCGGCCTCTCTCAGACACCATCCACTCGAAACCCAGCGTCGCCTTCACCCAAAGTATCTGTTTGAGCAGAAACATGGCCCATAGGCTTTGCTACTCCCATTGAGATCTCAGCTCGGTTTCTGTATGCTCGCTCTTTTCTAAAAGGCAGAACAAAGAGAATATTTGGCTTTAAAAATGCCTCGGAAACTACAAATGAAAAATTACATGAAAAGTGTACAGCTTTAATTACATCTCTCAAGGGGATGCGATAGCATTTTTGAGTCCCCATCTTGTCTTCTCTCTGCCCTGGAAATTCACAAGATAATCAGAGGTACAAACGTTCATGTTTGTAGGGGAAAAAACGACCTACATTACATCCTCAGCAGATCATGTAAATAACAGGACGTAAAGTCTCACAGAATTAGTTTACATTTGAAACATTTTCAAAATATTGTTTTAGCTGGGTATAATAGACCACCATAAGATGTGACACACAGCAAACACAGGGCTGCAATTAAACAGCTGGCAAACAGCCAGGAAGAGATAAAGGCCCAGGCTGTCACCTGCTAGACAATATATATGGCTATTTTGGCAGCCAAACCCGAATGTGATAATTGAGCCATGACACATTAAAAAGGCACACAATTTCCAAGGAAAGAGTTCCTGAGCACTAAACAGGGAACATCTATAGTGTGCTTACAGCAAACCAAGATTTAGGAGTAATAATGAGATCGGACTGATTACAATTCAGTGGTGCAAAGCCAACCTTGTTTTAATGCACGGCACCGCTGTACGCAGTTATATACAATCAGACACCAAAATACATGTGTGAAGCCCACAAAGGCTGTCAGTCTGAGAAACAAAGGGAATCTGAGGAGTGTGGGGCACTGGCTTGAGTTGTCTCCCTGCGTATTTTTATATTAATAAGGATTTTACACAGTAGCATTCTTATCTCCAGAACCTACAGTGCACTCAATTTTACTACCAACACTGGGAAAAGCCCCAACCTTTTTCAGTTCTAAAATAAAAACATGTAGTAATACATGAAGAGTAAATAACTCTTCAGAATCACACTTTTGCTGTAAATAAAAATGACTCTCTTGTTTAAGACGTGAAGAACCTTCACACTGACAGCAATAGCTGTTCGGAAGACAAAGTCCAGGCGCTTTTCTAGTGTTTCACTGCATGTTTTATTAAATAACCTAAGGACACAACAAATGAACAAATGTACCAAATGAAGACATGGTTTTAAGTTAACACCCGACAGCTATATAAAGCCTTCCATAAATGCGCTCCATCAAATTAACTTGGTGACATCAATTGCATTTCCTTCTCGAGTAAAGGACTTGAAAGCCTATACATTTGTCAGCCCCCAGTCCATTCATTCACTAACCTCCCACAAAGATGAGGTACTTCATGATCTAAAATTACACTTATATAAAAGAGAAGCTAAATTTAGGCTCTGTAACAGGAAAATCCCTATGAAGAGTTTACTTCCTAATCTTATTCTAAACTTAACCACATTAAAGATGTATTCAAATACAGAAATTGCATGTGTACGTTCCCTAACCAAAAGTTGCAGTGTATCATGAGAGCTTAAAAAAATTTTAAGAATCCACTTTTAGGCCCACTAGCACCAGTGATATCAAGAAGATATTTGCACAGCTCTTCATGACGTCAATACCAATGAACCAGAACTGAGTCCAGTGATACCGGCAAAACTTTTGGAAATGATCCCCTGCACTGAATATCAAAGAAAAGGGGGAAAATACAGAGACATTAAGAGGGGGGTCTCTTCAATTTAACCTGGTTTCTTACCCCAAATAAAAATATCAAGGTGCTCTAAAACATGCAGATTTTCCCCAAAACTCCTTGCCCACCTCAAACTCAAACACCCGACACACACATCATATCTAACAACAAGAGCAAACTGGCATTGCCATAATGGGCCAAAATGAAGAGTCAGCATCAATACTTGACTTCGTACTAAAAAAAAAGTACAAGAAACTGTAATAATTACATAATCTACTTTTACAAAATTGTCTTTAATGGTTGTGATAGTAACTTCATTAAGTGCCAGTAAAGGAAATGAAAAAGCTTAAGGATGAGGCCAGAACATGCACTTTTGGCTGCTTCCTCAGGAGATGCATCAAATATGTTATTTCTGCCTGAGGGAACAGCGGACTCCTGAGCATTGCTGTTACGCAGCCCCAAAAAGAAAAATGAAACCACAATAAGAATTTTTCTGACCCCCAGATTAAAAGGAGCATAAGGGGACAATTTCAAGAATAAATGAGTTGATGTTCATCTGAACATTTCACACTATTGCATGTACAAATGGCATATTACAATAGCGAGATACACTAAAGAAACGTAAGTCTGTCATTTTTTTTGTCCCCAATACTGCTAGGCTCAGCCAAGTGATGTTTAGTGGCAGCTGAAACAGGGCCAATTCACGCTCCCTTCAGAAAAGCATTTAAACACACACGCACAAGTTTTCCTGAAAAAGGTGAGAAAGGTATGGTGGGCTTTTTCTGACTTAGGGCCACAAAGCAGAAAGGCAGCAATTAAAAAGGTAGAACCAAAAGAGGAATGAAGAGAAGTAAGTCCCAGTTAATTAACATAGCTCATACACTTGCCCCTTGCCCAAATATCCTATGAAAACTCAGTAAAAAGAGGTTTTTTTTTTTCATGGGTTTTGTATTTCAGCCTGACTGTGAACAGCCAGTTGTCAAAAGAGCTCTCATGGAATCAAACGTCATCCAAAAAGTAAATTCTCATATAGATTAAGGGAAAGTGTTTTAGGTCAAGAAACAAACAAACATAAATAAGTAGCTTTGCCGTATGAGAACATTTGAGGACCGAGAATAGAACTGTGCCAGGCAGAAAAGGGAAGGCTGACTAACACAGATGAAGAGCAATACTACAAGTAGTAGGTAGTTTATTTACATCTACCAGAGAACCAGGGAGTGTTTCTTGTTATGACTATGTTAACTCCATTCAACCTTTGGCCACTAGTAATCAGCTGTAATTGCAAAAGAAACTTTGTCTGAAAATACAAGGAATTATAGGTAAAAGTTTTTAATCTTTTGCTGCATAGAGTAGTAGCTGTAAAAAGGTGAGTCCCAGTATAGTGCAGAGCACTAATCCTCCCCACAAAGTAGAATACCCTGGAGTAGATAATAACATTCTCTGCAAAGTAAATCCTTTCTTTATTTATACTCTGGCACGGTTTCCCGATGTTTACATTTATTCAACAAGCCAAGAAATTACTCAGACTTATTTTTTCCTTATATTTCATGTTTAGAAGAACAGCAAAGCTCTGAGCACCTGGACCATAATTAAATCTATAATTCATCCAGCAGCATGAAGACTAATACACAAATAAATTAACTCCACCTGCCAGAAGAATTAATAATATCAGGAACAACTTATTGCAGCTACCAAAAATGAGAACAGAAAGGTTTTACAGTAAAGCTTCTGTCTTTCAAACTTCACTCAGGAAGATCTTTTTCCTCAAATTCCTATTCCAGTGGTGATCCAGACTTCCAACACTAAAACTTTGGAAGCTAGAAAAAAAAAATAATCAGGGAAACTGCTGACAGATTGAGAGGCACAACACCCATTAGCGCAGTCATTTTGAGTCACGCTACAAGCAGATCACGGCCAACACCATTCCTTGCCAGGAGAAAGAGGTGCCCTTGGCTGGTGCCACGCTGCTGGCTCTGGGGCAGAGCTGGGGCACCCCAGAAGCACGTCCGCTCCTAATGGAGCTTTCAGCCTCTTGGGACTACATGTAGCTGGTGCAATTTCAAACAGCACCCGAGATCTGCAGTTTACACACCGGCCCTAGGACAGAAGAGCCCTAAGGTGCGTTTCTCGCTCCTGTTCTGCACTGTTTCTCTGTCCTGTTCTGCACACAGACCGGATAAAAGCCAGGGTCTGGCTTGCACCTAGCTTAAGAGACTGTAGTTATACACTCCGGCAGTGCCAGGATGACTCACGGTGCTTTGCACTCTGCCAGCTGACTTTGTACCGAACAGAGATGTTGCATATGGAAAGCACAAGCAGTTGCAGCACAGTATCTCACAGATGCTGCTCGTCAAGCATTCATTGCTAATGACATCTACTGCAAAACTAACCAGAACTGACCCTTCAGTTCTGTGATCAGTGACTGACTTCAGGAAAAGATCAACAGAATTACTTTCAGAAATAACATTCAGTGCACTGCATGGACTGCTTACTGCCCAATTCGGCATCGCCTGTTTTTCCCTTCAGGCTTCAAAAGTCAGTGGCTCTTTCGAAATTAACAAAGCTGGAATGCTTCTGGGCATAAATGGATTTGGACTAAGACCTGGGGCAATAGGGTCTCTCATAACTACCTGTTCTTCACACACTTTCAAGAAGGAGAAAACCAAAGTGATATTTTAGCACTCTTATCTCCCCACCTCCTGAAACTAGCTGCTATCACACCGGTGGGCGTGCGTCATCTTTACTGGGAAGTTGCCCAGCCTGGATGGAGGATTTTAGAGGGGAGGTATCCAGCTTATCTCAGGTGTGGGAAGAGGTATGCTCACTGTCACTCCTGTCTCCTTACTCCCATGTTCAAAAACAAAAAGAGAGTGCGAGCACAGCTGAGCCTTACAGGCCTGCCTGGGTGCAAAGCAGGCAGTAGCCATTTACAGCACAAATACTGAGCACAGCCTGCTAACACCGAGCAGCACACAGAGCCATTCAGAGGATGTGCAAACATCCTAAACAGCACCCAGCAGGATGAGGAGCCACATTTGTTCACTGAATGGCACAATCCTGTGCTTAAGCAGGCTGCAGGAGCTACAGGTGCTCGTTGGAGGGGAACGACCTGCCAGCACACAGCCCTGCCACCCTGCTGGGACTCAGCCCATTTCAGCCATCAACGATGCGATGTGCCTACAGCCTCGCGAACCGGGCAGGCAAGAAATCCAGAAGGCTGGGTCCCAAGTTCAAAGATTTATTTTTCCAGTGCTACATACAGCCCAGGTATTTGTCAGGACAGAGTAATTTTGGCTTATGATTTCTAGGCTAACAAAGCTTTGTCTGCCTCGGACTACTGAACTTCCCCCCATGTTTAAATGGGGTAAGGAGCCGGGGAATTTGAAATTTCCTCAGTGCAAGAGTTAAAATGTCAGCATGTAACTGTTTCACTAGTGATCACCTAACAGAAGCAGCCAGCCAACACGTCTGACCCATTCAACAGCCCCCCCACCTAACTCAATGCTTCATGTGCTTCAACTTTTCTCATCAGCGCCAATCCAGATATGAGCATACAAGGTACAAAATTAACCTCACTCCATGCAAAGCAGAAGGAGCCACCTTGCAGATGTAACAAAAAATTTAAAAGTTTGCATCAGCTTCTCCAGCATTTGAATTAGGCTGGAGCGCAGTGACCCGCACGGCCACAGACACTGGGACATGGCTGGTGCAGGGCACAGCACCAACGCGCTCCGCGGGGCCTCTCCACACCCACAGCCTGAAACGAAGTACCGAGCCAGAACACCTCCGCAGCCCAAAAAGGAGACAGTTTGTTGCGACCACCAATTTGCCTTCGGAAAGGGATAGAAAGAAACCTTAAGGAGAATCTGAAAATGCCTGATAACTGTATTAACAGACCAACAGTGATGTGATTTCTCACTGGGTGTGCCTGAAGGGATGGAAGGCTAAAGGTGAAGGTTAGCAAAAGCAGAAGAAACTTCTTCCATCTCTCCAGCCAAAAATTGCCTAATGGGAAGTGCCTGAAGTAGCAACCCTTTTAACTGTTAAAACGGAAAAAACCCAAAGTTTTTGTTTTGGTTTTTTTTTTTCTGCATTCTAACACCTTTTTAAAGAATCTATTACTGAACACAGTTTTACATATTTGGTAACTACAGCTTCAGTGCTATAAATTCATGGCTCCACAGAAAAACCCAAAACATCTCACAGGTGCTTTGATACCGTGGCATCAACTTGAAGAGCCAGCTCCTCCTTTTCCTCCTCATTAAAACACTACAGAGAACAGTAAGGATCACCATCGTACAATGCCAGACCAAATTAACTTTATGAGACCTTCAGCAAGTAATTATTTCTAGTTTTATTTAGACATTGTACGTAAAGCACAGGAAAACCACACAAAAGACAAACACGTGCAATTCACAGGAAGTAACAGTTCCCAGTTCCTTCTCCCCAGATCAGAATTATCGAAGTCTAACTGAAGGCATATTCTTATCAGAGCTTGCTTTCTGTACAGAAAGAAAACAAAACTATAACAAAACATTTACCTGATTAGTACAGCTCGCATCTCCCTCTATTTCCTCCATCCCTGACCCCACCTTCACTGATTTCTAGCAAAGCACACTTGTCATTGTACAGGAACTTTGCCCAGAATGCCCTTTATATCCAGGAGAACCATACAATGCTCAGCCTACCATAGGTGTTTTAGTATTGACAGCCACTACTGTTAGCTTGCCTTCTAATGATAAGAAATTTTGTTTCTTCTATTCCTAAAACAAAAAAAAAAAACCACCCCAAAACCCAAGCAGGCCTAATAAAACCCAAAGACTGAAAATAATGGTAGCCTGCGGTACTACCATGAAAAATAAATAGCCAACCAGAATACTTGAAAGAAAAATGCTTTCACCATATTTATTCTCACAGAATCTAGAAAGTAATTGATTTCTCCATGTATTGATCTATTTAAGGTTTGGTAGTGTATACTAACAAACAAATCACTGCTCTCTTACTGCTCTGTTTTGGTGATGTCCCTTTTACTTTAGTATCTTGTTTCTTTTTTAAAAAAACTGAGTTATGGTGCATTTGCTCTAGTATTTAAAAAAAAAAAAAAAAAAAAAAAAAAGGGGCAAACCAAACTCAAAAAACGAGGTAGCCAGGTTGCTATTTCAAATCTTCACTCTACCCCAGCAATCCCAGCACTCTGTGGAGGAAGAGGAACGTGGAGCTAGGCACTACCTGGCTGTATACAAGTTGTATGGGTATCATACAAAATACTTACTCCAGACAAGCAAACACTTCTGCGGCCATAGACTGTGCTTCAAATAGTTTGCCATGTGAAGATCACTCTCCAGATTTGATTACTGATTAATCACACTTGTAGAATTTCAGGTTGTATAGTATTTCTACCTTTTGCATAAGAAGTTTGTTTAATTTCTCAGACTATGCTTAATATGCAGTAGGTTGTGCTGTGTAACTTAGATCACTTAAATTTGCTTCCATGGGAATATAGTGTTTGTTACAGCGTTTATTACAAGTTGATTTTAGTCTCTTAAGACTTCTCTTTGCTTTTGCTTTAGAGGCTAGAAATGAACCCAAATCTCATTTTTTTCCCCCCCCCAAGATGTCAAAGTCCAAAACTCTAAACGCAAAACCGGGCTTTGGCATAACAGTTTTGGTTCACTGGGCCCTTAATGCGTCGCTAAATCTGTAACATCCCACTACAGCTTCTGCCATCGATATTAATGAAGTAGATACAGACACACCCTAGGTATCTAGGAACAAGTTAGGATGAGCATGGATGTACAATGATAACACAGGGCTCAATGTCAACTAACCATCCCTGCACCACTTCACTTGTCCCATGGATCCTCCAGCCTAAATGAGGTCTCTGATGTTGAGATACCAGGGGGAAGGACAAAAGCTAGTTAAATATGAGCATACCCCAGGTGGTGAGTGCACAGCAGGTGAGCCCTTTGGTTGCTAGAAAAGGCGCCTGTATGCAGGGAGGAATCTGGCTGTCCCTTGTCCGCTACAATAGCTGTGGCTTCACAGCAAGAATCACCATCAGCTGAAGATGTCTCCTATTGCATAGGATATATCCTATGCATATATATATAACATATATATAACATAATAACATGTTATATATATAACATAGTAACAACATAGATATAATCTATTGTAACACTTCCCCCCTCCCGCACCCCGAAACTCACTCTGCGCAAAGCATTTAGAGTCTAAATGCTTTACTTAAATTGCCAACAAAAATAGCTTTCTGCTGCTAACCTTCCCTTATAGAGAGGAAAACACCAATGCTTCCCTTTGCTGTTTGTTTTCCATTTGATCCATGGAATCTGACTTGCTGATGCTCTACTGATTTACTCTGTCTTCAGTATTTTGGGGACTTCCATGTCTAGGCTTCAGAGTGAAGTGATAGCCCAAGTTCAAGCCTAAACCGCCTCAGTGCAGCTTCAAGCTCAATGAACTGTCCTGGAATGATTGAGAACCCCCGGCTTTCTGCAGCACCCTCTACCTAGCATCCAGCCATGGGGTTGCTGGAGTGCTGGGCATAACTACCTTTGCTCAAGCTATGCTAATCAAGCATCCACAAATCAGTCTGGCTTTGCGCTGAATGCGTACCTTAATTGCCTTACTGATTTCCAGCCCTGTCACTGAAGCTACGTGAAGGGTTTCTGGCAAGGGTGGAACCCACCTCAAAGACAATTGCATTTCTAATCCTTGAGGCTGGCCTTTAGCTTTGCCGTCTGCTCTTTGCCTTCGTTGGCTCCTTTCCCAGCGCCTGCACCCTTCTGCATGCCTCAGAGAGGAACTACTGAAGTTTATAGCAGCATTAACTCATCAGCTGGAAACCTGCCAGGCTGCTTACGTTTTCACTACAATCTTCTGAGCCCTGACTCCAGAGGGTGCTTAGAGATAGGATCCATGGTCAGAGGCAGTATGCTACACAACCGTTTTCTGATGTGCTTGGATCCATTTGGGGTGTTGTGCACAGATGCATTAGGGCTTGCATATCTGCTGCAATCTGCCTCTATGAAGCAGGGAAAAAATGTCCCTCGCTTTTATTTATCTCAGTTTTAGAGGTACTCATGTGCCTGTGGAACAAAAACAGAGAATCCAAGCACAGAGCACATGAAGTATCAAAAATCAAGATCTATTGCACAACCAGTGCTATCAGTTTCTCGCAAAGGTGGTATACCTCTGGAGGCTTGATGACATGTGCCTAGCTTATTTCCAGTTAGCAGAACATGACAACTTTGTGCAAGGAGAGTAGGATCGGACCCAAAAAGAAAACAAAGCCAAAATGGGAGGGGGGAATAAGAAATGAGCAGAAAAATCACTAGACATTTGCTTTTTTAATTGACAACAGGACAAAACCTGTGCGTTCCCAGTGACTTTTTTTAATAACTGCTGTTACCATTGTTGCTTGAAATCACAGAACCTGTATATTTTCCAGGATGATTATACTACAAACCCGTGATTAAAATACGGTTTTTAAATGAGGGGAAAATCACTTCCTGATGAGCTTTCCTTTAACATGGTCATTTAAATTCAGTATCACAGATAGCTTGGTCAAACTGGTCCTCATGAGGTCACTTAGTCCATTTCCTGCTTAAAGATAAAATCAACTGAGCTAAACTGCTCCTGCCAGTCCTTTGTCTAAACTTTGCTCTTAAAAACTTCTGGTGATGCAGATCCACCACCTCCTTTACACATACTGTCTTTATAGCTAGGTACTCCTCACAACTAAATTAGGTCTTCATTATGGCAATTTAAGTTGCTCTCCATAACCACCAGATGGGACTATCAACAATTGCCTTATTTCCTTTGCAGCAACTTTCTTCTATCATTCTTTCTTCCTTTCCTCTAATCTGTATTCTTTCCTGCTAGCCCATGTCACTTTGCAGCATCGTGCTTAAAACTGGATAAGGTACTCCAGCTGGCCTTTCCTAGAGCTGAATGGGATGGGATGGCCTTATATACCACGTCTCCAACACTATTGTTTTCTTCTTTTTTTAAATACATCCCCCTATCGTGAGTGCTCTTCTATTTATTTCTCTTGCTGTGGCCTCGTACTGTTGATTCCTGGAAAGCACATGATTCTCAGGGTGGCTAAGAACGGCTCCTCACCCAGTCTTTCTTTCCCCCCACGGATTTGTGCAGCTGATTATGCCTACTGAAGTGCTGTGCCTTGCAGTTCTCATTATTAAATTACCTGCTATTTTTAAGGTCACTTCCTGTATTTGCCCACATCACTTTGCATTCTAGTCCTGCCCCCCAATGCGCCTACAACCTCTTCCTTCCTGCTGTTACCTGCAAATGCAATATTTATATGCTCTGGTCCAGTATACACGTCCATAACAAAAACATCAATTACTAATGACTGCAGGGCGGTCCTCTGCAGACCCTCTCCACAAATTCTTCCAGCCTAAAAGTGACCCACTGGTAACTACAGGTCACAGCGATGTTTCATCAAGGCAATCTCTCCCCTCATTTGTTTCTGAAAGCGACGCTTACAATAGTAGTTCCAACACTGTCAACTAAATCTGTATCTGAGTTCCTAAAAGATCTGCCCAGTCTGTTTTACAGTAATTGCTATAAAATTAACAGCTGCTTCAGCCACAGTTCTGAACTAGATAACAGTACAGTGCACTCTCTGCACGGGGAAAATTAATCCAAATTAATGCAAGCAGGCTAGGACTCGTTTATCACTAAGAGTTACTGGCTCAAAGTAAGGCATCAATTTAAAGTTACAGGATAGCTCCTGGCCAGCTTAATGGTATGCATGCTCCTGCCCTCGATGGCAGCTGCATATCCTGGCTCCAGCTTGCTTAGCCCTGAACTCAGAAAACATGCTCATGATGCATCATGATGTCTATTACCTGTTTCAAAATGTTCTGCATTTATGCAAATCCTAGTTACACCAGCTCCAGGAAATCTCCACACATCAGTTTTATATGGGGTAGTCAACTCATCTTAAATAAAGGGCTTAATGTAGTTTGCCCGATTCTTTTATATTTGCGCTTCGTTAATTTGAATTAAAATTAGGTGTCCCAAGTCTGCAAAAGTAAAGATCAAATCAAAGAGGAGTAACTGATACGCACAGACACATGGGCCCGATGGGGAAGCATTCAGTGTGCTAGGACCTTGCCATACACACTGTTTAGCACAAACTAAATATGACAGGCTGGCAGTGGTGAGCAATGCACAGTTTGAGTGTAAGAAGAAATATATGTGCACATGGCATATTTTAATCAGTTTTATCCCAGAGCCTGAAGGGCCTTTGTACAGTTAATACAAATGGATATTTGAAAAGCAGATTTGTCCTTAAGTCTAAGGACACAGTACTTCGCAGTTTTTACAAATCTTTGCACAACAATGCTTAAGAATTGTTTAAAAAACTGGTCCAGCTCGGGCTCTTCTATTGTTTCCAGATAAAACTTAAGACATAATGAGGGTCAGTGGGTCAGTCCTTTAACACCAGTAGCTAAGTGAAAAGTGTTTGAACTATTTCTACAACTCTAGAGTAGGTAGACAGCCACGAATTTTTTTTCTTTTTTTATTTTGACAGTAATGCTAATGAAAACTGGTGAAAAATTTACAGGACCTTTTGACTAACAGACAGACATTTAAGAGCATGTACAACAGCGCTGTGGACACTGCTTACACAAGTGGCTAACCTGCAAATCTGTAGGCAGGAAAACTTACTCCCGCGAGTAGATACATTGATTTGTGTTGCATAACCCTGTCTTAATTATGCCACTGAGATTACTCGCATGAGAAATTCACTGTGTGGGGGTTGGTAAAAAGCCTTGGTTTAGAGCTTGCAAGAGGTTGATACTAGCACAGAGGAAAAAAAAACTTGAGGCATTTTGAGTTAGTGGATCTGTCATCTACTCTCAACTGAAAAGAAAGTAATTTAAATATTCTCACAATTCAAAATATTCAGGAGTTACACAATCTTCCACTGTGGCATTTTTTTAATAAAAGCATGTTAAATAACAGTGCACTCTAGCTCTACTTAACACTTAAAATGTTTTACTGAAATGCCTTTCTAAATTTGTTTCATCCCTACTCCTTAAGCAGTTTCACTGACTACTGGCAAATAAGGTAAAAGCCACTCTGCACACATAAAGGTGGCAGAATCAGGCTGTTACTACAAACGGACAGAAATAGAAGAATACAGACTTATGATTGCTAAATTATACCACTCCTTCCTACTTGGACCTAGACTATACTCTTCTGGGAAGAAAGAGGGAGGGAAGAAAGAGCATGGAAGAAAACGCTTAGTAGGAATAATTCTAGATAAATCAAGGCTATCACTAGATAAACATATCTTTAAATCACTGCGAGCCACTGATTACGTTCAGCAACTAACAATGAAGGAATTGCTTTAGAAGGAACCGCAGGGACTATGTTCAGAGCTGGACAATACTAAAAAGTAGTATTTCAATATTCACTTGAGAGCTACTTCAAACACATCCTTACAGGAGTTGTGAACCCTCTCCATTGTATTTTTGTAACTGCAACTGCAAACTTCTGTATAGGGAAGGAAGTGTTAGAAATAATCGTGTGGGTTTGTGTTCTCAGAACCCTTCTGCAAACTTCAGCTTTCTTTTCTCGTAGCATGCATTTATTGCACTCGGTGGTGAGAGAGTGCTGGGCAGGGAGGGACAATAAGAAGTATAACATAACTATCAGAAGATACATTATCAAGTAGAGTTTGGGTGATGTTTTTTAAATTTTGCTCATTCAGCTTCAGCACAGGCATTTTTGCACAGACTCCTAATACACTGTCTCTTACATATCTTAACCAAGTTCTCCTTCCAAAGGGAACTATTTAGTGTTCACAGCTGGGGTCTTCACTGCAGAGGTGAAAACAAGCAAAACTGACATCTTCTTTTTCTCAGTGAGACTCAGTATTTGGTAATATGAAGACGTTTGGCCAATAAGAAATTAACAGAATAAACATAAAACTGGGGGACTGCCATTGATCTGAAAAGTCAACAGCTTGACTGGAAAAAAAAAAACCTAATAGCACAGGTGAAGACTCGGGCACATATTTGTGCTACTGTATATACTGTGCCTGGTATTTGACTGCGTTCAGAATATTCTTCCTCCTACTGATTTCAAAAAAGCAACAGAACTAACGCCTGGCTTTGACAAAGGAGAGATGGAAACTTATTACATTTGAGAGACAAAGGAATGGATTGACTTATTCATACCCTGGTGTGTTTGACAAAATGCTTTGTGTGAACAATGCCTACTCTGAAGGGAGGGAGGAAAAATCCAGCAGAGTTAGCTTGAATCACCTATTTAAACTGTTTAAGCAAAGTTGGATGACTTTTTTTTTTTTTTTACTTTTTTTTTTTTGCCCCCTCCCTGGGGAGCAGGATGGAGTAATCACATGCATCTGCTTTACTGACTGACTGGAGCAGTCACCTCCATGGCAGAACTGGAGCAAACCACAGCTGTGCAGCAACATCTTCAACAGGCACAACTGTTTGCAGAGCAAACATTTGCCTGTAACCTTACTGTAGATAGAGTATGTTAACAAAAGGAAGGCTTCTACCAGCTTAGCTGTGGCACCTTCCTCACTTAACACAGGGCTGCGTTAGCTCAAATCTAGCACTACGTCTGCGCATGGAAGAGCCTGCACTGCCAGCACGATTGTTCATTGCTCCTCATTGTTTCAGACAGCTCAATTGAAAGAGCTTAAATTGCTGGTCTGAAGGATACCTTCACAATATTGCTTTAAATACATACTGCAATGCTTCCCCACTGATGGGGTAATAACCACAGTGAGACAGTTACAAACATCTGGATTCATGGGTCCATAACTAAACCAGTAATAGCATTCGTCCGCCAGGGTTTTTGCAGGCGTTTTTCTTTGTGTCAAACTCCAGACCGTGGGGTTGGGTTGGCAACACTCGCAGCGTAGAATTAGCCCAAGATGTGGCAGTAATGAAACGGACAAACGCAGTCCTTAGGAAGCAGAAGAATTCTGTATTAAAACAAAACCACTACATGTCTTGCTCCCGTTGTGCTCCGTGCACACACTTTGGAGTGTTATTTTAAAATGAGTAATTTTTAAATGAACTACTCATGAATTACCAAGCTA
Source organism: Egretta garzetta (assembly GCF_000687185.1). NCBI lineage: Eukaryota > Metazoa > Chordata > Aves > Pelecaniformes > Ardeidae > Egretta > Egretta garzetta. The sequence goes on from NW_009260760.1 coordinate 768,735, forward strand.
CTTGCAAGCCTAGGAGAGGCCTCAAACAGCAAAATCACCAACTGCTACCTTCTGTAGTATTGCTCAAGGAATCACGTTAGTATATATTCGCCTACAAGGCCTGAAAATAAATAGTAATCAAGACAGTAATCCCTATTAAGGAAAATCTTCTCAACCGACCTATCAGGTCAGGCACTCACTAGCTAGAAGATGAGACAGAGCAGGGAGCCTTTGGGACGATCCAAGCAGCTCTCCCTTGGTAAGAATTCCCATTTCCCCACAGCTACAAAAGAGGAAAGTTGTCTCTCTGACCAGTGCCCTAAGGAACGTGTTTCATCTGGTCTCTCTCCTTTTTTTTTTTGTTTTTTTGTTTTTGTTTTTTTTTTTAACCACTTGCTTTCAGCTGTCTGATCTTTAATTTAACAAAGAGAAGAGATTAACACCAACTGAGAGACCAGACTATAAAATGCTTAAATTCTCCCACATGCATGGGAAAGATGCATTATCTTAAGTCACCTCTTTTTAAACCACATGAATTAAGCTCTGAGTGGATACACCAATTTTGGTGTTTGCTTTCATTTGCTACCAACTTTACACCAAACAGGATTTGTTGTAAAATGGGTTGCAAACTATAAACTAAACTGGCACGGGTGTTACTAAATTCACTTAATACTGGGTTGAACTTCAAAAACTTTCCCATGAAGATGAACAATGATTAATTTTGGAATGGAAACAAGGAGGAGTGAGGAAAGAAGACGGGGAGTACATATTTTTGCTATTGTGGATCAGCAGGGCAGCCAGGAACAGCTAAAGGAAGCTGCTATAAATCACAGTACCCCTGGGAACGGCCTCACTTATGCCAGCCCTAAAATCCAGGCAGCACAATGAGCACTGGAGCCGGCTGTGCCCTGCTCCACCTGAGTGGCAGCCTCCAAGTTGGGCAGGTCAGACCAGCAGCCTCGGATATAACCTTAACTACAGAGTGGTGACCTCTGAGCTGAACAGTTTTATGCCATGAACTGAAAACAGTTATTCCAGATATGTCAAACCTATTTAAGAGCATCTCTGCAGCCCAGATTTACCACGCATTAAGTGCAAGATCTTTGCAGCATTTTTCTGAGAATGTATAATGGTGGGGTTTGGCACACTTCCATACCTTGAAGTACATGTAAGCGCTTGGCCCTGGTTTGAAATCGAGCTGCCTAGGAGCAATAGGGCCAAGACCTTTTTAGCTTTGCTTTATGCTATTAAAAGCACAAAAGAAATTAAATACAGCACACTGCACCAAGTAGCACAGCTTTGAGTTAGGCCAGCAAAAGCAAGGAAAAACAGGATCAGATACCTGTGCCCTCAGTTTACCTATCTGTCCTAGTGCTATGGTGTATGTTGGACAGTAACTGACTCGTTTCAGGCTCTTCTGTTGGACAGAGGAGGAAAAAGCAGTACTTAATTTCCCTCCAACATCTTTAGTGGCTTAAGACCAAATCTAATTTTATTGTTTTTGATGTTCTATCTTTCTTGGAAATCACACGGAAATCACAGGAATTTTGAGTACGGCAGTATGTTAAAGAGTAAAGCTATCAGCATAAAGATACTGGCTTTATGCTCGGTACCAAGATGCAGTTTGTATTCACTGCTCCCAAGCATGACAATGTGATGCACTACAACACGATTTTTCTAATGGTTCATTGTCCAATTAACAGAATCAGAAATCAATCTCTACTGTTGAGACAAGCAAGCAAAAACCTGCTATTTAGACATTTTTACTGTGCCTGTCATTCTGCTATCCCAGTGCCTAAAATAGAAGTTAATGTGCAGCCCGGGCCTGCTCAGCACACCCAGGAGCGGGGCTCTCTCTTGGGGCTCTGGCATTTTTATAAAACAGATGTTATAGCAATAGTTGTGACTGTGGGAAATTTAACTGCTGAGGAAACCTACACCTCTTTTGCATGAGAATAACAGTGCAACCAGTCGGCGTCATTTTAAAGCAGCTAAATCAGCCTCAGATCACTCCGATGGAGCGACTCCACGTGCAGTTACACCGGCAGGTGAGAAGTGGCAGTAGCCATCAGTGTTTAACACGATATGGGAGAGTTCAGCATGCTCACCAGTATTTGTACTGCATCCTGTTAAAGTAACATTTAATGTTTTATATGTGCCATTACCATATTTAAAAAACCACTAATTTTTTATCACTTCTGTAACTGAGTGACCAGAAGGACCATCAACGTCCCAAAGTATCAGCTGGCAGCTGTATTCTTGTGAAGCCAGCAACACGTGGACTGCAAATGGTAAGGGCGTGCTCTAGAACTGGAGGAGAAAGAACTCTGCATGAAGAAATCTCTTTGGGGGAACTTATGATACAAGTTTTTTTTAATTTTTAAAGCACATGTGACTATGCCCGAGTTATACAGGCTTTTAAAAGATTTTTTTTTACAAAGTCTTTATCTTTTACAAGAAATGTGATAAGTAGCTTGTGTTGCATGCCGAGCAATGGAGAGGCATCATATGCCTGCTGTGCCAGTCTGTTGCCTAATCTGTGCTACTACACCCTACAAGAAAGCGTGTTACAAGCGTCAATTGCTCTGCACATAACATGCAGCTGCATTTACCTCCTGATACCAGAAAGGCTCCTTCTAACAAGTCAATTCCAATATAATGGTAATCCTTTGGGCACTGAAACTCTGTTCAAACTGTTTATCCTGACAACCCAGAATTTCTGATACAGAAGCCAGTATCTCTTGTAAATATTTTTAATTTCGCAAAAGGTAAAAATGCACTAATCATACAGTTGCTATTGAGTAAAAGGGATGAATTCCTCTTAAAAAATACTTATGGGAACAGAAGCACTAACTTTCCCACTGGCAAAAAAATAATCTTTTCCCCTGTGCTCTGTAGGAGAAACTTGAACAATTTTAGACACGGGGCGGTGGGGGGCATCATTCTCAACAGCATTCCTGGGCATCTGGTAGTACCAGCTCACAAGAAAAACTCTCTGTAATACTCGTGCTAATAAGACAGGAACGTGCGTTCCCAAGGAGCTAAATATCAGCTGGTACTGGAGAGTGTGAGGGGGGAGGCTTCTCTTTCTAAAAAGCCAAGCTGTAACTTGCTGTACCCAAAACTGCTACAATTATCTTTTTAGCAACTATAAAGCAAAGTGTTGGTGTTCTATTTCATTTAAATACTTTCTTTCCTACCATGCCCCCTTTCAGGGTTCAAGCATAAAGTGCATGACCGACGCAGAACTAGATTCCAGTAATTTATTAAAAGTCATTTAAAACAGTTATTTAAAAACAAAATTGAACCACCACCACCCCAAAAAAAACCCCATTCCCAACAGACATTTGCTCTCTCGACAGAGCTTGCCTCTACTGAAGAGGGAGAGCCACTGACCCTGCATGCAAACACACCAGAGTGCCATAGGCGATCTACAGCACAGTCCTCGGGGTAAGACACCTTTACCACAGATTCAATAAAAGGCAGCTCTGGTTAGTCCCTGCTCTCACAGACTAGTCAGACAGGAGAACAACTCACATTTCCCTGAATTCGCAAGACCGGCACCGAACCTTTCCAACTATTCAAAAAGCCAAACAATTCCATCATAAAATCAGAAAGCACTTCCAGCATTTTTCCAAACGTGTCCAAGGCTTGCTGCTACGCATGAGCTATTAATCTGAAGACACCTTGCAGTCGGAAATCTTACTGAGACGCATCAAATGACAGCAACATTATTTAAGTGTAGCTTTACTGCAAATCTGAACACTGGATGCTCACAGCTAATGAGAATTTTTATGCATCCTTTAAACAAAAGTAAAACATGGAAAAGATTTAAAGAAATTAGCTAGTATGCTACTACTTAACTTTTCTGCAGATCAAGTGCTCCAGTTACTGTCACTTTATCCAAGACTAAATCACTCGATCTTCCAAGCTTACAATTTCATCTTCTAAAAGCTAACAGAAGTGTCTCCCAAGCTGGGAACTTCCTTAAAAATAATCTCTATTGAGAGACTACAACTTTGACCAACAGAGACGTAAATTTAAAGGCAATACTTCAGCTTATCTAACTGCTAAGCAACATCCTAAGAGAAAGCATATAAAAATCACATATGGTTCTTTACCTTTACTTCAGAATGAAGTGATAACTCTATAAACCTGGCACTCAAAAAGCCAGTTCAAACTACGTGCAGACATTAAGTTGAAAGGTTCAGTGTATTTTGAAGTTCACATAATTAATGTTTCACGAAGGCAGTGACCAGCTACAAAAAACAAACTGAATACGCTTCACTACATACATCAATCACTAATGACTACGCCTCCAACATGCAGACAAAATAGCAAACTTCAATATCAAACTCTCCCTGTGCTTGTTCAATCTGCTGTGCGCAATTTTTGTCTAGCAGTCACCGGTCGTAAACACCAAGTTTCCCATTTGTTAGCCTGAGCACATTAATCTCCTACCACCGTCCACAATTTAAGAAGCCGTTACATACCTGCAGTTAGGAGGAGGATCAAGGGTTATTTCAGCTAGCTCCTTCTGGATTCTGTTGGTGAAATGAGAACAGACACAAAGCATTTGAGATAGTCTATAGAATAAATCAGGGAATTACACTGCCCTCTACCACCATGCAGTTAAATGCAAGATTGGCTTTGCCTTCAGTAATGCTAACATGGCTGCTTCCTCTTTGTTCTCAGAGGCATAACCCAAATCCCACAGCTGAGAAACTTTGCAGCTTTTTTCCTGCTCCACGCTGTACGTAAACAGAACGCTTACAACTCAGTTGGGTAGAAATTTCCCACGAGTATTCAGAAAAGTAACTCTTTTTCACATCCGAGCACTTTTTACCAGAGAGATTTTCTTTTCAAGCTAATATGCAAATGAGGCGGGGGGGGAGGGGGGGCCTGCACAGGCAGATTTGACAATGACTTTAAACCGGCACTACAGACCTGTGACTGAGGCTGAAGAAGTGAACCGCGCTGGCAGCAGGCACGCTCTTTTCACAATATTTTACCTACTACTTTGCAGTGTGTTTAAAAAGTGGCTCTGCAGATCCGCCAGGCTGTCTCTCTTACTGGAATAATCTCTCTGGATCAACTTTGCTTCTCTCCACACCTTCTGCTGCCTTGCCTCCCCCAGCCTTATACAGTAGCTGTATTTACATGATAAAAAGTGATATAATAACTCAAAATAATCTGTGCTTAGCTTTACTGTATTACAACCATTCCCAAGGCGTTAAGAACCGGAAGAGGAATACCAAAAACTTTTTGTCAATTTAATCGTTTATTCAGGTACGTGAGAGGTGTCATTTCAAAAGACGCACGGTAAATTCCTCTTAAAAATATCAAATAAGACTTCTCTTCAGAAGAGGACCCACGCGAGCAAGACCGTGAATTTCACGTGAATAGCAAGTGTTAAAATACGAGCGAACAGAAACTGCGCTGCACGCCCTTGCACTAGTACCAGTGAGATGTGCGGAATTAGACTTGCAACGATCAAGTGAAATAAAGGCAAGAGGGGAAAACTCCGTTTCGAAAGCCTCTCAGGCTTTTCAAAAAAGATAAGCAAGAGCAAATTACAAAGCCTACATGTAGTTCCCGAACTTTTCTTTCTTCAACCAGTCCTATTTCAAAGGGTTTCTTTAACAAGCTCAAAAGTCATTGAAGCCACCCAGTCATACTCTGCAGCATTTTTAACACATTTCAAAAAGTATTTCCTGAACTTAAGCCCAATACAAAATTAGTAAATTGTTCCTATAAGTTCGAACTACAGTATTCATGCTGAATAAGCAAAACTTGAAGCTACCACGGCTACCCTACAGCTTTTCTTGCTACAGGAGATTTGTAAATGTTTGTAAAGAAAAGCAACTCCAGGGAAAGGACTGGCAAGTTATGCTTCGCCTCCGAAGACCACTGGAACCAAGGGATTTAAAGTTTCCTTATTTCACACAGCTGAACTTACAGAGAATTATCAGAGCGCATGCCTCGAGAGCTGGACCAACAGTAAACTTAGATGCAAATACAAATGCAACAGATATAACTAAAGAAGGTTTCTGAAGATTTTGATATTTAAAGGCAGAGGCTACCCGTGGAACCCCATGGTTTGAATCTGCAGATCCTAAGGGAGAGAACTTGCCTAAGTTTCTCCTGAAAGAACTGCAGAATGAACCCATTACTTCAAGGTGTGGAAGGCTCTCCCATGCATTGACATGAAAAGCTACTCATAAGGCCCACAGAAGCCACCGGGCTTTTGTGACTTCTTTAATTAAAGAGCATTGCTTGTCGTCAGTCTACAGACCATAATAAAATATACCAGGAGGACTCCACCCCACGCCGATCAGGCATGGAAACCTAACTCTGAAAGAGACAGCCGAAGCTGGCGCGCTCTCCCACATTTTCTGCAGCTGCGAAACATATCCAGGTGCCCCCCCCAGCCAGCCTGTAAGTTACCAAGCTCTCAGACAACTCTTCGAAAGACGTATGACAAGTCTGTGTAATTATTACCCCAATGAGACGACCTGGATTAATGAAGATACTGCCTGGCGGGCGCCTGTGCTACAGAAGTTGGTACTGCACTCTTTTCCACGTAGCTTTACAGGAAGAACCCCTCCGCCTTGGAAGCACTTGAACGCAAGCACTGCCGCTCAAAATACCGTGCAAATTACTGTCCCCTTTTACCTTTTAGCACTAGTAGATAGCTTAGCAGTAGTTTTGCTGGATAGTTTGGTGTTCTTCTTCTGCTGGGTGGCAGAGGGTTTTCGTTCTTCCTGCTCTTCGGGTTCGGGTGCAGGTGGATCCCTCTGATCGGCATCTGAACTACCGCTGCTGGTACTCGGACTTTCATCGTCTGACCTCTGCCTATCACTGGACATGGTGGGGAGCTTTTTTGGGGAAGGAGGAGAAAAGAGGCAGCGTTAATACAACAGGCGGGGACTCTCTCTCGCCATTCCCCAAGTTCCGGAGAACACTTGAATCGGTGACAACTCCGTTTCACTGAGAAATTAACCAAAATATACTTCTTTGTCTCCTCCCCAAGGGCTGCAGTTTGACAGCTCCAAAGCAATATTTACACTTCTGAAAATACAGATATTTTCCAATTTTTAAACCCACTCGCATTTTTTTCATACTTGAAACAATATGCCAATTGTCGACTTTGTTCTAAGGCACGAGACAGATTTAGCAGGGTACTTGGGCAATGAACATTAATAACTTATGACACATTGTAAATAACAGACCTCACTGAAAATGTTTTTTAAAAAGTCACTAATGCCCTGTAAATATTTACACTGGAGCAGAGCATTTTATTGGGTCCAAACGCCAGATCCCCCCTCTCCCCCTCTCTCCGAGAAAATACATTGCCAGTAACACTTGGGTTGATTTCAGATGGAAATGTACACTTGCTCTGTGCATTTGCAGGGCTGGGCTGGGGAGGCGGGGATTGGGTCCAAACGCCAGATCCCCCCTCTCCCCCTCTCTCCGAGAAAATACATTGCCAGTAACACTTGGGTTGATTTCAGATGGAAATGTACACTTGCTCTGTGCATTT
>NW_009260760.1:777717-802801 GCF_000687185.1 Egretta garzetta
AGGAGCGCCACCCTGCCGCCTCGCCACCCCTACAAGGAGGGTGTTCAGGACTAAAAACAGAATTAGGAGTTGTTCCGTGAGCAGCCAGCATGCCCAATTCTGAACACTGACGAAAGGGGATAAGTGGTTGCGGTAGGTGTCGCAGGAAGATGGCATAGGATGGAGATTTAGGTTATTTTCTGGCCTGTCATGAATGCATTGTTCCGGTGTGTGCTGGAACCGCTTTTTACGCTCTACGCCTAGAGCACGCCGTGTGGTAAAAGCAATCTGCCAATTGAAATAACGTAAATATTCCAAACTTGGAGCCTGATCCTACTGGCAATAAAATCCACTTGTAAGAGAAGATTTATTCTCTCTGTGAAAAGTAGATGAGGTTGTGGATAACTGGCTTCAGCAGAAAAGGAATTAACAATTACTGTAAATGTTTGTGCAATTTACATGAAATCTCAAGCTAACGTTGCTGTCCAGCACAAGGGCTTTCGCCTCGATGGCTTTTACCTCAAGGGCTTTCATTATCAACAGCCTAATGACTTAAAGCTACTGTGTTTTCTTAGCTTGTGCAGGATCAAGGGGTCAGAGAGCATATATTGTGCTCTGGAGGGAATAAACAACCGGTGTGTCAGGGAATGCCCTTCTCTGGGTAGCTGGAGTTAGCTCAGTTGAAAGGTATGCCGAGGATTTGACGAGAGAGTTGAATGATGTGATGTGGAGGAATACTGGAGGTTTGTTTGTTAAAGTAGGCTATAGAGAATTCCCAGATCACCACTACAGGCAATCTGCCCCTGAGGTATGCTGTAGAAAATTCCTAGCATAAACAGTATCTGGCATGATGAGCAATCTGGGCATAATTAGTAAAAGGGAAGCATGGCAATATCAAAAATCTATCAGTCAGCAGATGGAGCTTTGAAAGTCAGGATTAAGTATTTAAATTTTTATTATCAGGTAAAAATTAACACAGGCGTCCAAAAAAAAATACTAGATGAGTGCGCACCTAGAGAATGAAAGTAAGCGGATTGGTCAAGGGTTGCATACCGCGTCAGCTGCTACGCGTTGCGTGGCTTCTGTGGCTTTCAGGATACAAAGTGAAAATAAAGGAATCCCATTTAACAGAGACTAATTGGAAAGCCAGCCTAGTTTTTATTTTTTCCCAGCCTTTTGTACCTTATTAACACAGATTTACTACAGCAACGTGTGGATATAACAGATGTTTATTTGAATGAATATTCATTCATTTGACATCAGGTCTCAAAGGATGACACTTTCTTCTTACGAGGTTGTATTTTCCTTGGGTATGTTTGTTATGTTGTCAACCACAGAAAAAAGAACTGCGCTGAGAGGTACAGTACAGTTTGAAGGAGAGGGAGAAATGCCGATTTTAATAGCCATTGTTACAAAAAGCTACGTATCACAATCTCTCTGGCTTTTCGTATCCCTTGTGATTTGACATCAGTGTAATTTTAACTGATGTACTCATCATGAATGCTTTTTCTTTGCCAGTTTATTGGGTACTTGAACTGTGAAAGTGCAGCTGGTATTGTGAAGTGCAGAGCCTTCCTAAGGACCATTCAGGCTTATCTGAACAGTCCTGGGCACTCAGGAGTGGGTGAGGCCTGTGTTTTTTTCCCCAATCGGTTGCCTTTGTTGTTTGTGGTTTGGGTGGTGGGGTTTTTTTGTTTGGTTGGTTTTTTTTACAAGCCCTCTTCCCAAAGGCAGGTGATGTTTTTTCAGAAGCCCAATGTCTTTTTGAGTATGTCTCCATCCCTGTTCTGTCAGAGCACAGGTATGAAGTTACTGTCAGCATGCGGAGGTTTAACAGCTGCTTTGGGCTGCACAGACATCTGAAAATATTTTTCTAGGTTTAGGAATTCACAGTTCAGTCTCCTCCATCTGACATGAAATTCTGTGATAGCAAACAACTCAATGCCTGGCACCAGAACTGGGATGAAAGGCATTTTCTGCTTCTCACAAGAAAACTATGAGGGATGGAAAAATCATTGCTTGATCTCCTTGCCCCAACCATTTTAAGGGTGTACAGATGGTAAAATAAGGCCGGCATACATTTTTCGTGATTAAGAGCAGCTCAATTGAAAATACTACTTAATGTTTACAGTCCTATACTCCATCTTCTTTATCACAAAATCATTGTTTCCTGACAGTAAATATATCTCCACCTAGCAATGCATCTTTCTGTCCTATGTGTGTTCCCATACCAGGCTGTGTCGTTAAGGCACCTGTTGGAGCTCCGCTGCAATGCCACAGCTGGATGGGCACAAACTGCAGAACCAGGAAACAAACAAAACATTATTTTTTTTAAAAGAAGGTGGGGGAAAATTTAGATTGTGGTTTTTCTTAGTAATTAGTGTCATAGTAGCAACTAGTGCTTCTTCTAAGGTAGGTCCTATACAAATATCCAGTGTGTCTTTTCCCAAGGTAACTAACAATTTTAACAGAGAGCTAGGAAAGTAGATTGGGCAAAAATCTTGGGCCAGGAAGAGATGTAGTGACTTACAGAAGCGAGTGCAGGAAGCCCGCTACAGAGTCAGTAATTGCAGCTCATCCTGTTGTTAAACTTAAAATCACTGCCATAAATAGGATTACTTTTGCATTGTGATGCTGTAGGTTCGATTTGGTTTAAGAATGAAAAACAAGCCCCCAAAGAACAATGTTCCTACTGTTCTTTCAGTTAATTTGTATCCTCAAGAATTTACAAGAAAAAGCAGAGGTGATTTTTTTTTTTTTTTTGTCCTCAAACTGAGAAGTGAAGTAAGCGTGGCAGCGGGCAGGAGCCAACCGTTAGAAAGCCACCTCCCGGTCCCTTTGTCAGCTGGTGTTTAGCCCATCTGTTGGTTTTGTGTTGCCACCTTACAAATCCTGGCACAGGACTATGGTGGAGGAAGGATGGGGAGGGGGGCCAGGGGTAAGAGATGAAGGCAAGAGCCAGAACACTGCTGTGCTTCAGTGTTCTTATCTGAAGAATGACTTTTTGGAGGCTGTTGTAGCTCAGCAATAGTCCTGAGACTGCTGTAACACAGACTATCATGTGGCCTGGAATGCGGGGTGCTTAGATGAGTTTTCAGGGTATCTGATCTGTACTTTCTCTGGATCCTTATGTGCCTGAATAAAGCCAGGAGGAGAATTTTACCAACTGTATTTTAACATGGGAGTTAGCTATTTAGCCAGGGTTCTTTATAGTGCTGAACGCTGCTGTATCTAAAGCCGTAGAAAATTACTTAACATATGTTGAAGCACTACAGATATTAATATCTTCATCGTAATCCTATGAAATAGATAGTGCATTCTACTGTATGGTATACATTGTGTTGGCGGTTGGTTTTTTTCACACTAAAAGACTAAATGGTCAGTTGGGTACTAGTTTTTAATGGGCAGATTAGCATTAAGCACTTAAAAACCGTAACAGGTAAATCCATGTTTTTGAAGGACAGAGTCACGTGGAAATGTTTTTATTTCAGTGTTCCCATGGAGTCCTTGTATTCTATTGTGTAAATTCTTTCCTTGTATGTGGATTATTGAGGCAAGAAAAAAACGTAATGGCCCTTCTGGAGTTCCTGTAGTTGTTCATGTGAATCCAGTGTCTGTGCATGTCAAATGGGTATCAGTGCTTCAAAAAATCCATACTTTTTTTGTTGAACGTAGCTTGTATTAGCCAGCTTTTAACCTCTATAATTTTCATTTTACTTGGTAAGCTGTAAGAAAAGTGAGAAAAATTAAACAAATTCAGGTGGGATCGGTCTGTCTACTGGACAATAGTAATTTGTACTTCATAAGGGTATTTCCCTCTATAAATAAGCATTATTTCAGTGAGTATTCATCTGCAAGCAATGTCATGAAGATAATTTTTTTTCTTTGAAGTTTTAATTGAAAAAAATATTCCCGATGTGTATATATATGGTTTGCTTGCTTGCTTTAGCACAGACTTAATTTTTAGTACAGTATCATGATTGTTTGACTATAGTAGAGTATAATGCAAATACTGGCAGACTTTTACCTGTAGCAAAGTGCGAGAATGATAGGACTATAAGTGACTTAATAAACTCCATAAAATGATTTTTTGGTGTATATTCGGCAGTATAGTGTGTAAATCATAACTTAGGGAGAACTTGGCTCTACAGATACAACCCTGGCACACCAGCATTCTCAGAAAACTTTCAGTGTGAGAATCTGCCCCCTTTCTGCGCACGGGGCGTAGTAAAATGGCACTGTCATTCTTGGTATGTGATATTCTGCTATGAAAGTAGTAGCTGTTGTAGTGAATAATGTTGGAAGGCCTAATAAACTTCTCATTTCCCTGTTACAAATAGAGATATTCTCCCCCTAAACCACCTGAGATTAAATTATCTGTAATATATACACAAGCATATATCTTAGTGCTATCAGCAGTCTGCTTGGATTGGAAACCTTTGGCTCCACAAAACCTTTGGCTCCAAAAGACCAAAGTTTGAGTGAAAGCAGAAAGTTAATAGGCTGGTGGTAATAGAGCTAATATCCTCATCATGCCAGCCAGAAGAAGGCAAGATAATTATAAAGTCAAACTCACTTGACTGAGTTGAGGTCAGAAAGAAACATACATATGGGGCAGGCATTATTCATAAACTGATTGATGTTTTTTCAAAAAAAAAAAAATTACACAACTAACTTGGTCCATCCTGAGTGTGTTATTAAAAAAAAAAAGAAAAGGATCCTGGACAGCTCCTTACTGCTTCAGTCTAGCTAACCTATTTCCATGGGGTTAGGTGGGTAAAAGTTTTCCTTCATCACCTTTAGGGCTGGTGACATTTGGCATAAACAGCTTGATCTGGCTTATCAGCAGTTTGACACAGCGGCCCCCAAACAGCTTTTCAAATTCTGGTTTCTGACATCCTGTGGAAGGGGGAGGAACTGACCAGCATTTAAAGAAAATTTTACACATCCCTGAGAGCAGTCACACCCTTTAGTGATGAGTCACGGTGCTTTACATTTGCCTGCCTGGAAAGCCTGTGGCACTTCTGAATGCACCCTAATTATGGGGTAAGGCCCATACCTATTTGCCATTATCATGTCTGCACTGGATAAAAGGCCAGCTTGGCTGATCGCGTCTCCTACAATAAAGAATACCTTTTTTAGCGTATAAAGATTAGGATTACCAAAGGCTCCTGTGGAGTAGCTTTGTGGCATCTTGCTTTTTGACTAGGAGCATTACTGTCCGCATCTCTCTACTCCCTTCCCGCTGTAGGAGCCCTAACCTGCCACAAAGGGACAGGAAAGACAGGTCAGGGCCCGATCATGATAAATCACCGCTGCAAATAATTGGGCAGGGCTGATCTTCCACAGCCTGGGCTGCTAAGCTTGCTGGGCAGTCTCTGCAATTGGAGTAGGTTTTGCAACTCCCAGCAGTCTCTCTTGTGCCTTGGTCAGTGGGAGTTGTTCCCGTAGCAGTCGCAGCAGGAGCAAATGTGTGTCAGGAATGGACCTCCACGATGGTGGTGAGGGCTGGGAGGGGAGGAAAGCCCTGGTTGAAGAGCTTCCACGTATTTGCACTGTTACCTCCCCTGCTGGTGCCGTCCCTTCCAAGCGGAGAGGCTGGGTGGTGCTGTCTTAAATAATTGTAGCTAAAGCCATCTGAGATGGAAATCCAGGCCCTGGAGACACACTGGAAAAACTCAAGGGCAAGAATGGATTTAATCCTGCAGGGTAGGTGGAGGGTTTATGTTTGTCATTGAGCATGTTGAAAGGTTTCTCTGAAGTATTTGAGTGGTGAAGTGGCACAGACTTAGAAAGGAGCTGCTTTTAGTGTTACAGTCATTTTTATCACCCCCATCTGTGTGATGTCAAGATGTGACTATCTTCAAGTAGCTCTTCTAGTATCACCAGCCAGAAATCTTTGCACAGGAAAGAAGCTATGATTAGCAGGCGTGAGACCAGTCTGATTTTAGTCTTGTCCCATGGTTTCAACAATAAACTCTTCTTTCAGCTTTTGATTCTTTTTATAACAAGCATCTCCATTCTACACTTTTGAGCAACATCCTCCTTCCAAGTGAGAACTGAAGCAGGCTCCCTCTGGAGTCCCTCGTTACTGTGAGGCTGGCCAGGTAGCAGCTGATGGATGAGCGTCCTTCCTGGCCAGCCACGTGTGCTGTCTCTGCTGCACTCCCAGCAGAGAATGAGAGATCAAGGATGTTCTCTGTGCCCCTGCAGAGCACAGCTGCACTGCCGAGTGCAGTTATCCCTCGAGTTGCTTTTGTCTCCAATACCCATTGTGTCGTTTCCCTACCTTTATTCACGTATATGTCAACAGACTGACTGTTGTGTGTTTCCCAGTGCAGTAATCCCAGCCGCTATGGAGCCCTCTTTCACAATGCAACATGGCACTGCAGTGCGTGCTTCTACTTACAATGTTTAAAAAATATGTAAATGAACCTACTTTATCTCTTCAGGTAGGAGAGTTGTATGGCTGCACTCGGGTATCACTGAATTCGCTATTCATAAGGATGGCACAGTGCGGAGGGGCAAGGAGCTTGAGGGGGAAGTTTGAAATATAGTTAGCACAATGGAAGTGTCAGTTAAAGCCCAAGTTTAAAGTGTTGTAGTGGCTCCAACCAGAGTTAAGCTGAAGTGATGCTTCTGTGTTTTGCGCAACACTGGCGAGGAGGACTAGGAAATGCAAGCTTAATTCACACCAGCTCTGCTTGGATCCGTCTGACTGCAGCATTGCCTATTCATACTTGAATTTCTAATAGTTATCTTTCGCTACTGCTTTACTATGTTCTCACTAATATTTAATGCCCATATTAACATACGATGTTTTTAAGAGTGCTTTTTGGTTGAATAAAAACAGAGGAGACTGTACTATGCCAGAACAAATAAGAACATGGTGCTAACTCCAAACAGCAGAAAAAAATATGCGAGTGAAGCCGCTTCCACTCATCTAACATCAAAAGATTACTTTACTTTGTACTGTATCCATGATCTTGAAAGCCATGAAAAAATCTCTCAGGGGTATTCTTATTCCTAAGTTACCTTACGTTGTTTTAATTAATTTGCTAAATGGAGATCATCATTCCTGAGGTCTACTTATTTTTGTCCCTGTATCAGCTGTGTGTGAGAATGAACTTTTAGCCTTTGCTGTCAGGCTGATCATGATTTTAAATAGTAATGTTCTTGCTAGTAGACTCTATTAATCCTACCAGTGGAAATTTTAAGATAGGGAACCTCTTGGTGAATGGAATAAAATTAATCTAATTTAGTGTTGAACTGGGACACAGGTATTTAAAGTTAAGTTTTTAAATGCCAGCACATAAACAGGTGGCCAGATTGTTAAAAAAAAAAAAGCTAGTAACACCCGTCAATATTTTACATACGATATCTTCCAATATCTGGTATAGATATCTAACATATCAGTGTGGTACTTCCCTGTCTCAGCTTCAAACCAAGGATAAAGGAGATGTAGAACCAAAATGGTTCCATTAATCAGAATTTAATAATGGACATTTTGCAATGTGCATTTTAAGTCTCCAGAGTACATTTTTCCTATTTAATTATCTTTCTCAAACTTTAACTTTGAAATACTGTGGTGCTAATATAATTCTGGCTGAAACACTTGTTTGATACCTCTTTCAGGGAAGAAGTACAGTGACATTAAGATTCATTTTATCAAATTAATAGCTATTAAACTTTGGTGATGTGGATAAGTGACTCAGAATGTGTGAAATCCTTAAGCAAACAAAAATCTTTTTAATGATACATTATTTTTCATTGGATTCTTGTACCAAGGAAGCAGCTAAGTCAGTCTTTACGTTCCCAAATTTATCTTTCACAGAATCCTACCCAAGAAGTAGGCATGTACGTGAAAAAAAGAGTTTTAAAAGTGCAAATCAGCTTCTTTTCTTCGCATTGTTTCTTAGCAGTTAATATGCTATTGATGGGGTCATTCTGAACTATCAGAAAGCCCAGTTCATACAAGTAATATCCAGCAGAACAGGAAGAGCTTTTGTGCTGAGGCTCAGGACGAACAGGTGATAAGCTGTGGTTCTGTTCCCAGAAAAAAGGAAAATGAGAAATGAGTGGGAGAAAACACCTATCTACCACTCCATTAGCATTGATGCAAAAAAAATCCCACAGAGGAGAATGAGTGCACCATTCTCTTGAATAATTATAGGTCAATTGATTATGTCTGTTTCTTTTTGTACTTTATTAACAGAAAACCTATGTGGTTGAGTGCAAGATCCAGAACTGTTGAATTTCGACCTCAGAGCTGATCTACAGCTCCACCCTGACCTTCATTAGCAAAACCAGATCCGATGGTGCCAGCTTGCCAAAGTCAGTCCACTGGGCTGTTCAAAACAGCAAGGAGCGAAGGTATGCTGTACTGTTCAGCCACAAATGCTGAAATGGTAGTTGCATCATTTGAATATATCTACCTTCAAGCCAGCTCTCAGATCTCCCCACAAGAGAGGGTTCCCAAGATTGGTGCTTGCAGGTTTTACATGCTGGTGAAGCTCCTTTCCTAAGGGTATTCACACAGACTGTACTCAGACATTCCCAAATTGTCTCTCTGATCGGTCACATGATTGTCATTCAGGTAGCCACCTTGGCACTTGTTGGTCACATCACAAACTCAATAAACAATCATAGGTGTGGCCTGAAAAATAAAGTTGCTCACCTACCTTGGTGTGTCTGCCCTCAGACTGGAAATCTTTCAGCTCAGGTACTTTAAAGCATCCACTAAAGAAAAAAATAATCCATTTTTTTTCTGAGAATGTGGGGCTTCCTGCAGGTGAACACCACTTGTAAAATTATTTCACTTTTCTTCCCATCTCTTTCTTCATTTTCTTAACAGTGTTGTCAGATATAACAGGAATAAAGCAAATCCAATTTGTGGCATAGTTTGCAGGTCATGCAATACTTGCAGATAAACTTGCAGATAAACTCTGTCACTGATGTTTCCACAATCTGAAATTCATCTCTCTGTAGTATCTTGAGGCAGTGGATTAATTTCTCACACCGGGCTGAACTCAGTGAACTCTGGAAGGACTGTACTGTAAGGAGATGTGAGCATACT
The DNA here is from genome assembly GCF_000687185.1 of Egretta garzetta. Lineage (NCBI taxonomy): Eukaryota > Metazoa > Chordata > Aves > Pelecaniformes > Ardeidae > Egretta > Egretta garzetta. The sequence continues at coordinate 786,773 of NW_009260760.1, forward strand.
TACCAGAACAGGTCAACCTTCTTTTTCGTGCAGTAATCATGCAGCAGGCACAGGACTTATTATCCTGCAAAGACGTTGGCAGGTTTCTGGGAAGAGGCACTGCCTAGAAACGTGCAATGGGCCTACCTGTGATTTTGGGAGATGCCTGACCATCTTTGCTGCAGACTGCTTCAGCACCCAGCAAAGGAGCTGCGAGATTCTCAAGATCATATCTGAAGAAGGGAACTTGTATGTTGTTCAGCACTGTGCTAGAGTTAGACCACTTTTCCTGGCAATTTCACATATAACAGAACTTCCAGCTAAGAAATAAATAGTCCTTTTCCGCCAACCACTAGAAAGGGGAGATTTCTATTCTGATTTCAGGTGTACCTGTTCACTAATAGTTACCTTGCTGCCTGGAATCTTAAGAGGATTGCTTCTCTCTGTAGGCTGGCCCTCCACAGAATTTGGGTCAATTTCAGAATATCGTTATTAAATGTAAAAGCTTTGTTTTCCAAGTCACTACCTAGAGCAGCTTATTTTCAGACAATGTTCTCTCCTGCCATCTACTTTTCTTTAGGAACAGTGTTTGTCCTAACCTCAAGGGTGTCTCTTGACAGTAGAAGACACAGAAGTCTTTTGAACCCCTTGCTGAAACAGATAAGAATGATCACAACTTCCACAGCCTTCAGGGTAAAGTATAACATGTTATTTTAGCCCTGCTATCCCCACCATGTACACAGCTTAAAACAGCAATGAAGAAAAGAGGAAAGCAGAAAAGGTCAGAATGGAGAGTGAGAAGAGGAAATAAGTTAGATAAACCCTGTCTGGGGAAAGGAAAGAGCAAATTTAGACTTGTGGCCTGTTGTAATATTGGTTATTAATTCTTGAGAGAACATCATATACTGTAGGAAAGGGCAGCAGAGATTGACAGATGAGATAGATAGCATTGCTACACTCTGACCCCAGCAGTCACAGAACTGTTCTGTGTCTGAGTTTCCTCATCTGTAAAATGAGAATTTTCTTACATTTCAGGGTCCTCAGAAGCATTGATCGATGCTTATTGTTAAGGCTTGTTGAGACCACCAGTTGGAAATACAGAATAACCTGTGTCTTCTGGGCTGCCTTTTCCATCTCTATATTCCAGCCAAATTCATTTAAAAAACAGGTACTGTCAGTTCAGAGTTTCTTGGAAAATAACTTTAAAAATGGGTAGAAGGAAGGGTTGTTGTGAAGCACGTGTCTAATTGTAAAGCAGAGGAGTGCTGCTAATGCGCTCTCCTGTCTGCTGTGGTGCTTGTCCCCATTCCCATCAAGCACAGCCAAGTCTCAGAGACTGCTCAGGCTCCTAGTGGGACCACTCTCTGGAAAAAAAAATTGACATTTTCTTTTGAAGGCAAGAGATAATTTCTTTACAAGAGCTGAAAATAAGATGCCAAACTTGCCTCTTTCCTCCATACCATGTACTTTTCTTACCACCAAAAAAGAGGACTGTTCAGCAGCTACTGTTATAGGGAAGGTCAAACCGTGGCATTTCTTTTTCTGGAGAAGGTGCACTAGAGAAGTAGAGAGGTCTCACCTCTGTAGGGGTAGGTGATGTAAACAAAACCATAGCCCTTGTGCTCCTCTCTTGATGTCTGCCTTTCCACAGTTATGTGGGATGTGATTTGCGTCAGTGTTGTGGTTCTGAAGAGCATGGTGGGTGTGGGCAGTTATGGAGGGGATTTCCTTTTACATCATCTCCAGCACTACCCACCACGGCACTCCTATTAAAAAGGAGAGTACCAGAGCTGATGAGATGGTCTGGCCCTCATTAAGCCAATGTCAGGAAAGGATTAAAATCATCCAGTTGCATTTCTTGGTTTTAAATTAACATTAAACCCACAATAAATTACTAAATAAAACCAAAGACCTTTTCATCCTCAGATCAGGTTAATTTTAATCTTTAAAATTATTCCCATTTTTATAACATTTCTAAACCAGTTATAGTGTCAGCAGCTACAGTTACTCATTATTAGTTACTCATTAGCTGTCACAGAGCTGTTTTACTTCTCTCACCATAACCTCTCTCAAAAGGCAGACCTGGAGCATGAGCCTTCTTTTATTAAAGTTTATTTTCAAACATTCAAATATCTGTGCTGAATAGCTGCTCATTCTTGCAGTTGCAGTATGCAACATTCTTTTTTTGCTCCCTCTGCTCCATCTTGGAGAGTATCAATGATATCCAGAGCCTCTGATCACTGCCATCTCTTATGTCACCTGAAATATATAGAGTATTTTCCTTTTGCAGGTTCCATTGCTTGCATCATTCCTCTGTGCTCCACAGGAGAGTTCTTCAAACTGTTACAGCCCCCAACAAGCCCTCCACTGGATCAGAGGAGCTGTGAATTTTTAGACTCTTGAAGGAGCAATGAACTACTTTGGCTTCTTGGCAGTCTGCGTCTGCAGCTGTTATATAAAGCTAGTTTTCACTTCCTTGCCTTGGAAGGGCTGAGCAGATGCTGTTTCCTCAGAGAAGTGGAAGGACTGAGTGGATAACATCTCCTCTGAGATGCCCTTCTCTTTTTCCCTGCATAATTTGCATGAAGATGAATGAATTTGTGCTTGCAAATAATTTGAGACTATGTCCTCCAGAGGGACTAGGTGTTAAGCAGTGTCAACCTTTTCTCCCCAAGACGGCAGTTTTTACTCTCCATATTCCTATCCATGCTCCTGTTCTCTATTTATTCCCCCCTCTCTTCTCTGATTTTCTCTCTCATCTTTCTCTCTCCTTGCGATTGTCTGTTTTCATCCCCCTAAGTTCTCATTTGGCAGTTTGGCCACCCACCTCACTGCCTCACTTGACCTTTCATTCTAGATCAGCTCTTCCCATTTGAATGCCTGCTTGTCCAGTCTTGTCATCTCTCACCATAATAAAACAACTGCTCCTTGTTAGGCTTCCTTCGTCTGTTTTTAGGCCTGATTTCTTGAGGAAACAAGATTTCTGTTGTTATACTGTATACATGCATATATTTACCCTTTACTGTGAATAAAGTATTAAGCCTTTGGCAAAACTTGGAAGAGGAGTAGAGGCATTTAAAGTGTCTAAGTTTCATTGAAGAAGATGGCCATACAGAAGAAAAGGAGTTTACTTCATGTTCCTCTGGAAAGAAGGAATGCAATTTGAGCTCATTCTTACTAGAGAGTGGAAAATCCACGCAGAGGACTGTGGGACTCTCGTTGCACTAGAGATTATATTGTTAGAGCTTCAGTCTGGGTTTCTCTCCTCTGTGAACTCTCCACATGCAAACTCTGATTGTGGCTTTTCCCACAGCTGCAGCCTTCAAATTATTTCTCTCCTGTGTGTATTTTTTGCTGTCCTGTAACAAGTGAACTCATGATACGTCATTAATATTACTCAGTAACAAAACCAATCCATCACAGTGTACAACTCCAACAGAAAGAATACCTCATGGATTCTAAATAGAACTACTGTTTTCTGACACTTGTTTCTTAATCTATTGTCTGTGTATTGTTTAGATCATAAATATTTGGGATAGGGATCATCTGTTTTTTTTTTTTTAAAACCACTATATTGTATTGGAATAGTAAGCAATGGTTATAGTAAGAAAAATGGTTCCTATCATTTTTAAACGTTTCTGTATGTTAAGTATGTTTTAGGAAGATTAAAGAAAGCACATGCTTTCAGTTGCACTGCCTTTTGACAGTAGTAAGTTGAAGCTTCCTTAACACATGCTTGGAATATTTCAGTCTTAACTTGGTGCTATGGAATTCTTAATACAGACGTTTCTCAGAAATACAGAACTTACAAGTGTGAAACATGTTGTAAGAAATAATGAGCAAAGGTAAGTAATAGCATCCCAGTTGAAATCAAAGCAGAAAATAGCTAAATCATTTGAAAAGAGATGAATTACAGTAAAGTAGCTGCGCAGTGTATAATGATGAGAAGTGACTGGTCTACATACAGTAGAATGAACTCATCTTGCAGTGAGTGAGCCAGGTCCTACAAAAATGGCAGGGAATCACTCCTGGCCAGAAATATGTAATCAGACAACATCAGAAAACTTGTAAAAGGAAATCTGTTTCTTGTAAAGACCATTTTATGCAACTATTCCTGGAGGAATCGTGGTGCATCTGTGTGACTCACCCTATTTTATCCTGAATTATATAAGACTAATGAGTACAGAGAGATATTTTCGTACACACACACAAAAAGAAACCAAAACGAAAGGTATGAAAAAAATGGGAAATTGTGCTTAGGTGGATTTAGTGACAGTTAAAAATGAATCTGAGTAAAAATGGGAAATTTTTTGCATCCTGTGCAGTCTGCTGTACACTCTGTGTCCCGTGTGTAATTAATCATTTGCACCTGTGTGGAATGTCACAATTCTTATTTGGTAACATTTTGCACTGGTATAACTAATACAGTAGCTGCAGGGGTTTGGTAAACAAATGGCTTTCCTTATTTACTTATTATCTTTTCCCCACCTAGAATATGTTAAACATGTTTCAGACCTGACTCAGTTTCAAGTATGAATAGGTTTTCAATAGCAACATCATATATCTTACTTGAAGGTGTGAAGAAAAGGAAGAAACAAAAATGTTGTAACTCCAGCACACTGTTTTCATGCTTCAGCATACTTCTGTCCCCTAGGTGTCATATAAGTGATAAATGGGCACTTTTGACAGCGAACATGTTTCTATATAACCTTCTTCACAATAAGTGACTAGTTATCAAATTTAATTGCTAACTGTTCTCTGACTTTGCAAAACTTCTTTGACACCATAGAGTTTCCCAGGCAGGTTTGCAGGGGAAGAGGCCTGACTGGATCCTAAGAGAGGGAAAATGCAATGTATTCTGATTCAGCGTTACCTAAGGGGTTAATGCAGATGTTTACAAATATAACTGGTTTGTTTATACATATGCACCACATTGTCAGCCCCCATCTTCAGTCAATAGATTGCTTTTCCTTTGAGGATTCCTTTTCTATGGAAAGAGCTGTGTGAAATGTTCCATGTGGAAAATTAACCCACAGCATATCGCTGTTTTATGGAGCTCCTGGTAGACTACAGTGAGAGCTGAATCCCTAGCACTTTTCATTTTAGCCAGGAAATAAAAGTAATGATGACGCTGTCACCAATTCAGCAGCTCCATGAGCAACACAGAAGAATTGTTAAGAATCCCAAAGTGGCTGTTACTACCTGTCATCTTTCTATGCTGTTGAGAGCACTTAGACCAACTGTTGTTATTGTGGGAAAAAATGAGAAGGCTTGTTTGAAACCGGTATAAAACGCGAAAGATTCAATTCAGGCACAGTTTACACAGTTTAAGCAGTTGATTTCCATGAAGTTGCAATTACACTGCAGCAGGTCTGAATCTGGATACAAGTTCCCTGCCAGGAGCTGTTGTACTGCCGAGGGTTCTCTACGGCAGTGTGTGTCAGCTGTCTCTCCCGCTTTGTCAGCTTTTGGTGTCACTAAATTGCCAAATTGCCTCGATGCAGAAATGTAGCTCTGTTTCTGGGATGTTCCAGCTTCTTTGTTTTCCTTACCTGTATTAACAGTGTTGCATGCTGTTATCATCCCTTTGGACTGCTGAGACAATGGATGAATCTACAGCAACTTCAATGCCCTTATTAAAAGAAATAGAGATTGTGATCACTGGGTCCTACATTCATCCTCCATTGATGTCTTTGATGACATCATCTGTATCCCAGCCAAACCTATGGTAGTCTTTTCTCTGAGGACTGATGTGTAAGTTGAACTCACTCTTTCTGATCTAAAACTTACTTTATTCTGAGTCCCCTTCTGTCCCCTAAATTTGAAATCTTTTCTGGTCCACAACTGAGCAGTGCCTGCCTGTATATCCTTCTCTGCATTTCTCATCCATTGTTTGTCATGTTTAATCAGTATCCAGAGGTATAAAATATGGGACTAAGAGCTGTACAAAAAGCATTTGACCAATTAAATGTGGTCATCCCCTCCTGAAGAAAAAAAAGTCAGATATTCTGATAAACTACTCACTTAGCAGGAAAGAAACACAATCTTTCAGTTGATGTCTTTTCTATATGTATTTCTTCTCTGATTATGCCAGAAACAGGTGTGTTTAGGAACCTTTTACCTTAGGAAATGTAAAATCTGTAACTTACCTAAAATAGGAAAACATAATTTTTGTCAAAAAATGCTATGAAAGCAGTGTCTTTGCTAGGTGTGTTCTGCAGGAATCAAGGAACTTGTGCCATGTGAATTTTTCAGAGAGACTTTTGAAAATATTCTGATCTTTAACATTTGTTAGTATGTATCTGCTACTTATAAGGGACTTTTCCTGTAGGCTGTTCAGCACATATGGAAAAAAGTTTTTAAATGTGAAAATAAAAACTGTTGTGATTTTTCCTTCAAAATCTAATTTATATTATATGCAAAGAGAAAACATTCCATGAAAAAACCCTTCACAAGATTGTATATTTGTATAGTATACAATATTGTATATTGTATTCCGTGTAAAAATGAAAAAAATCAGTAGTAGCAAATTAGACGTCATTAACATTTGGACTTTTTTATTTCCCCCAGGTGAATGTGTCTTTTTCAACTAAATGATCTCTAGTGAAAATATAAAACGCCTGTCCTGTAAGAATAGCACATTGAGGAGTAATGGTGTAGCTTCACAAGTCACCACATCATCATTCTCACATCATCTCCTGCTAAAAATAATTGCAGGAAGAGACATTTATGTTAGACATAAAGAAAAACTTCCTAGCCGTAAGTGTGGTACAACAATAGGGGAGGTTGTCTTGTGAGACTGTGGAATCACTGAGGATTTCTGAGAAGGTGTTAGAGGAAAATATCCATCAGAAATAGCTTATTCCTGTTCTGGAGTAGGGAGATATATTCTTGTGATTCCAGTCGTGATTGTCTCATTGTGACCTGAAGAGCATGATTCAGCATTGGCTCAAAAAATGAAAGAACCAAAGCATTTGCCTTCTGTGAGAAAACCTGATTTTTCTCTTTTAAACAGAAATGAAAACATGTCAGCTGTGAGAATGTCCGATTTGTTTCACAGTCTTCAGGCAGCACATACAGAAGAGAAAAATAGTGGGCTTCTGTGGTGGGTTGACCCTGGCTGGACTCCAGGATCCCATCAAAGCCACTCTATCACTCCTCTCCTCAACTGGACAGGAGAGGGAAAACACAACAAAAGGCTTGTGGGTCGAGATAAGGGCAGGGAGAGATCACTCAGCAATTACTATCACAGGCAAAACAGACTCAACTTGGGGAAATCAGCTTAATTTATTACCAATCAAATCAGAGTAGGATAATGAGAAATAAAAACTGAATCTTAAAACACCTCTCCCTTATTCTCAGGCTTAACTTTACTCCTGATTTTCTCTACCCCCCAGCAGCACAGGGGGACGGGGAATGGGGGTTGTGGTCAGTTCATCACACGCTGCCTCTGCTGCTCCTTCATCCTCAGGGGGAGGACTCCTCACACTCTTCCCCTGCTCCAGTGTGTGGTCTCTCCCATGGCAGGCAGTCTTCCATGAACTTCTCCAATGTGAGTCCTTCCCACAGGCTGCAGTTCTTCACAAACTGCTCCAACATGGGTCCATCCTTTCCACAGAGTGCAGTCCTTCAGGAACAGACTGCTCCAGCATGGGTCCCCTGTGAGGTCACCAGCCCTGCCAGCAAATCTGCTTCAGCGTGGGCTCCTGTCCCCATAGGTCCTGCCAGGAGCCTGCTCCAGCGTGGGCTTCCCACGGGGTCACAGCCTCCTTTGGGCTCTGGCTTGGGGTCCTCCCCAGGTTGCAGGTGGTCATCTGCTCCCCCATGGGCCTCCATGGGCTGCAGGGGCACAGCCTGCCTCACCACGGTCTTCACCACAGGCTGCAGGGGAATCTCTGCTCTGGCGCCTGGAGCACCTCCTCCCTCTCCTTCTTCACTGACCTTGGTGTCTGCAGAGCTGTTCCTCACACATATTCTCACTCCTGTCTCTGACTGCAATTACGCAGGTTTTTTTCCTCTTTCTTAAATACGTTATCCCAGATGCTTTCGCTGATGGGCTCAGCCTTGGCCAGCAGTGGGTCCGTCCTGGAGCTGGCTGGCACTGGCTCTGTTGGACACAGGGAAAGCTTCTGGCAGCTTCTCACAGAAGCCACCCCTGTAGCCCCCCTGCTACCAAAACCTTGCCACCGCAAACCTAGTACAGCTTCTTAGAGTACTCTACCTTGCCTAGAGTGTCCTTTAGTTGGAGGAATAGAAGAAATCTCCACACAGGTCTAGTTTCCTCCAAGAGCAGCCTAGGGCTTGAAGTAGCCAAAGTAGACTTGCTTCACTTGGTGGCCAAGAGCTACAGAGCTGATCCACAGCTCTGCACATAGGCCTGTAGGTGACAACTGTTGTTACTTTTGAGTGGAACCAAGCTGTTGAAGGGAAAACTTCCCAATGACAGGCTTATGGGCTTTCTTCTCATCTCTGCTGCATTTCTGCCAAAGAGTAAATCTGTCTCTATGTTAGCATAAGGTTTTGTACACACAAGTGGAGAAATTGTTTCCCAAAATAACCTTAACTTGTGCTTACATAGTGCTTTGTATTGCTGTGTATGCTGCTTACTTTAATCATTTAATGTGTACACTGCTTAGTATGTTAATCTTTCTGCTCAGGGCAGCATTACAGGTGTTGAGGATATCATAATTTTTAGTTTACTGACTTAGGTTTGTATAAACTTACATCCATACTCGTCAGATCAACATCTTTTGCCTTTCATTTCCTTTTCATTGAATACTGCCTCATCTTCTGAACATACTTAATGCAAGAAGTATAGTATTTATACGTGCTGATTCGTCAAGCATGATATTTCCCCTCCAAATATCTTTTCTAAAATGTTTGCTATTAACAACAGACTTGAAATATTTAAGCTGAACCGATGAGCATTTTAAAGCATTTTCAAAAGCTTTAAAAGTTAGAAGCACCTGGGTAGAAAGGCTTAGAAAATGTCTTTTCAACCATAACTCTAGAGTTGCTATAGCAATGTTATAATAGTGCCTTATTAATGGAAAACTACCTAAATATACCTTAAAAAATCTGTGCAAATTTGTGCAATAATTTTTTAATGTCAGTACTGGTAACAAGCTTAAGAATCTGAAGACGCTACCCCCTTTGTTTCAGGCTGCTTTAAGCCAGAATGGAGCATCCTGGTTTTATCTACCTGTTTTGCTTTATCTAAGCAAAATGGTTATCTAAGTTTTGTAGATAACAGAAAAGGCTGGTTCTATCTTCAGTTCCTATTTACATGCACCAGCTACGTTCCCAGCTCTGCACGTCCTCTTCTGTGAACAGTGTTCCCTAAATAGTTTTGTTGCTGTAAATGGTGTCTTGCTATGTCATCCCCCTGTTAGAATGTCAATTGCAAAATGATCTGTTACCTCTATGCCATGTGCCGTTTTTTCCTTCTGTTGATTCTTATCCCTCCCAGTGTGTTGGCAGCTATATAAACCCCTGGAATTTAATTGAACCAAACCATCGAACACAACAGTATTCCACTAACTCTTGGCTGAAGGATCTATTCAGGGTTTTTTTCCGTAGCATTTCCTATTCCTGTTACTGAATATAATAATGAATAACAGCAGGTAAGATGTCACACTGCATGAGAAGTTAATACATTTTTCATGCTCTTCACAGAAAACCTTTTGAATGTCTACCATTACTTTGAGGTCATGTCCTTTAGGAAGGAAAAAGGCCACTGTGACCAGAAAAGCAGTTTGTCCTGAGCCCTTAGAAAGAGTTAACTCCATCATTCACAAAGCTATTGCAGTCTTGATTTTTGCTGTTGTGGGCCTTAGAATATAATATTTTCTGAACCGGGCTACTTTTTCAAGATTTTCATTACTGCCACTGTTTCATACTCAGTGTTTCACCTGTAAGAGAGTAAAGCAAACAAGAAGAAATAGGGAAAAATGGAAAGAACTGTTCATGTCATGACTCACTGATTTACCCAAATTCATAAAGCTCTTTGGTAAAGGGAAATACATTTTTTTCTTTCTCTACTGAAAATAGGCAGTCAGAATATACTGTTGATGATAGGCTCATTGAGTCTACTTATTATTTAAAAAGTTAATAAGTACTGAATAAGATAAATGTCTTTAATTTTGTCTTGCAAGATTTCACACATTAACCAGAAGATATTTAAATCTCTTCTGTGCAGTAGGACACCTTTTTCAGTAATGTCCTTCTGTCTGATCAGACTTCTTAACATTTATACATGGTTTCTGAAGGTGATGATCACAAGTTACAAAAAAGAGCAGTTTTGGTATGTGGAATAATTGTTTTCATTTTTATGGCTTTCAAGTTAAGTTTACAAATAATCATCATAGGTGATGATTAAGGTTGATTGATGATTAAGATCATTAAGGTGATGTATTTTTCTGACTGATGACTGACAGGGGGAGGAAGGAAGGATTTCTGACTGGCAAAACCTAAACTTCTTTTATGGTAATTTTTGACACTTACTCTTCAGATTTGCCTTAAAAGCTTTCTCCAAATTAAACATTTCTGGATTATCAGTAGATTCTGGTTCAGATAAAGTTCCTTTTGCTCAGGGAATTGCTTTCATGTTTTCTTAGATCATTGTCCAATTGTTTTTCTGCAACCTCTTTCTCTAAGCTCTGTGGTTTCTCTGTAGCACGCTGGCCTTTTTCATAAAAGATGCTGGTTATATCTTTATATCTATGAAGTATGCCATCTAGGCTGTGGAGCCTAAATTATTTTAGCTTGCAGTGAAGTTAATTTTCTCTTGATTTGCCTAAGTTTTTCAGAGTTCTATTCTGCTGCCTTGTGTATTTTATTTTTTTTCATGAAGCTTTTTTAATATGCTGTTTTCTCCATGGAATTAAGTAATATTGCAGGTATTTTTTTTATTCCAAAGGCTACTCATTATATTCAATGCTATTTTTTACTTCCTTTGGGGAAATTTTAATACTTCCACATGTTTTTTCTGTGAAATTCTTAGAATTAGAGCTAAAACCCAGTCCTTAACTATTGACTTAATTAGTGAACACCAGTGTGTTAACTTTCATGTTTTTGTCCAGTCTTCATATTTGCACAGTTTCTGAATATTTACTAAAATTTCACAAATTTCAGAAAATACAAGTATTCATCCAGACATACATATCAAAAGTGTATTTTTCTTTGTTATTTGATCTCTATTTTATTTGGACATTCTAAGTCATCCTTCAAGAATGGAAATTTTAGCTTGTGAGCTGAATGATCAGTTACAAGCTACGAATAGTCAATATGAGCGATTCGCAAACAGCACAGAAGATTGTGGCATGCTTACATAGAAGCAGTTCGGTGTATGCCTACAAATAAAGAAAATCTGCTCACAAATGATTCACAAGTGAACACTAAACTTATAGTAAATCTTATCTGCAATGTGTAATTTGACCCAATATACGCGAAAACAAATTTCAGTTGATGTTGCTTAGCCTTTTTGTCAGATTTAACATTCCAGCTTCCTGTAATGACAGCAAAATGGATTTTATTTTAGAGCTCAACCTTCATAAGCTGTTTCCATTTTTAAGTGAATGACTGCTCTATCCAGCTGCATCCTACCTGTTCTTCATTCACAGGATATGTAATTCCTATCCTTTAATGTAATTAACTCGTTCATTGTTGTTTCAGAATCCTCTGCGTTTTCACTTCTAGTCATCACACATCTATGTCCTCCAGCTGATTATATGCAAGGACCTAATGCAGCCAAAACTGTGTGCTTGGACTGCGCCAATGATGGCGGAGTAGTGTAAAGTCTGTGTAGGAGGGCTCTGGATCTGTCTGCTGTTGGTGTGACAACTATCATTGCTCTCCACTGCAGCACAGAAGCGTTCTGGTGCCATGTGGTCACCTGGACCCACATAGATCTCTCTCAAGGGAGGGTAATGTTCTGCATCTGCTTCTCCCTCCCTATTAAAAGTTGATTATGTGGACAGCCTGGGAAAAGTAGGGTGTGAAGATATTTTTCCACCAACCTGTGGGACGTCAATTTGTGATTGCATTTCCAGGCCAAATTTGCTAAGGAAAACTGAATCAGGTAGCTATCTGCAGCTGTCTTTTTAGGTAGTTTGGCCTGTGATTCTAAAAACGCATTCAAGGATATTTCTGTAACTGGGAGACAAAGCTGCAGGGAGCTATCTGGAAGGAAATGGAATTTTGTAATGGCCAATAAAACGGTCTTATATGCTGTTAAATGAATGAATTTATTATGCCACAAATTAATAAAAAATGATATGTTTATTAGAATTACTGTACTAATATGAATATTACTTTTTAGGTATCATAGAAGCTATTATCTACCCTAGTAATTTTTTTGCATTAAAGAAAATCTGTCAGTGGCAGTTTTGCATAGATAAACAAAATGCTTTTGAAAGCAAAAGTACCTGGCACCTAGAAAGTTGCTGATTAGAACATTTTTTTTTGTGTAGGATAATGTTACCACCATGACTTGTATGCCCATAGTAGCATTTTCAGGAATTTTTTGCAATTGTGTTTTATGAAAAGTGTTGGCAATAGCATTTCTGACTTCCAAATCTTTAAATGTTGACAAACACAGGCCTTGCAATTGTTTTGTGGTGCTTACATAACTGTGTACCTGGGCGTGCTCTGTTTTAACATGTATGTTGATCAAACACTATGTTTATTCTATGTGGGTGATTTTTTTTTTTTTTAAATGAAACAGGCAAGCCTAGAAACTACATACCCTTTGGAGCAAGTGCTTCTCACCTAAGGGAAAGAACATACTTGCTGCCTTTTACACTTGTTCTGTGGGTGTCAGAAGGCGAAGAGGAGGGAAGAGATGGTGAAAAACAGTCCCTTCTTTAAAATTTTAATTTAAGCATTAATTATCTTCAAAAAATTAAAAGGGTTCCTCTGGCAATAGCTGCATAGGGTCTGGTGCTCAAAAGGGGCACAGTGTGGCAATGAGACATGAAAAGCTGTGAGTTTGTATTCCTCCTCCTCTCTACCTCCCACTGAGCATCCTTAACAGAAGAACATTTCCATTAGCAGTCTTTCTGCGTCTGAAGGGAACTTACTATCATGTACATAAGCATACATATATGCCTAAAAAGAATAGCCATAGTGCATCATTTTCTGGCAATTGAGCATCTATTACCTAGCAATAGAGCACAGAGAAAAAATGCAACCCTGATACACAATTATTATGCAGATGTTAAGTATTTGTTTGAAACCACTGCCTGCATTCACCATGTCTCAGCATCAGCTGGCAATACTCCTATCAAAATCTAGAGGATGATAGCAAGTTAAAAATAATCAATAGTTATTTATCATTTAATTTATTACTAATTTCTCAAAGACTGGAAGAGTGCTTGATATAATCAGCTGAAGATATATCAGGATAATTTAATACATTAATAGTTAGAGGCTCCAGTCGAAGCTCCAATTTCTTTCTGGGCTTCATTATAGATCTGTAAAATACTTCTTTCCAGCTACATTAATTGGTAATTTGGCAGAAGAAATTACAGCAAATTAACCTCTAATAATCATCTTTTACTAAATGTGTTTATATCTTCTGATTTGAGTATAGAAAGAATATGTAAGTGCATTAACCCTAGTCCACAGAGGGTACTACTGAGACTGTGTCCTTGGGACCACTGTCTGGACCCCTGCCTTGGGACCAAATGCTGTGCCCCCTGGTGCTAGCTCAGTTAGGTGACTTCTCAACTTCACCTAACTAGGCTGTCCCTGAATCTAGCCTTACGCTTAGCTGTTTGCCTTCTTCTGGACACATCCCTTCCCTGCCCAGCTGGAAAAATTGGCTGGCAGGTCAAATGGTGAGGCTACAGAATGAAACACAACTTTAGGAGTCAGGCGCTAGCTGCAAGCGTCTTTTGGTCAGTAGATGGAGTTTGGTAGGTCTGAGTTTGAGACTAGGTCTGTGGACCCAAGCGTTGGATTAAGTGCTGGGTACTTGGGTAGGAACACAGCTCTGACTGACTAACCTAAAGAAAGTGGTTAGCAATTAAAAGTTAATTACTATTATCCTTGTGTGGTAGGTAACCAGAGCAACACTCAATTCGCTATGGGATTTGGGCTTTTCAAAAGAAGGTTAGGACTATAGTTCCTCATTTAAAAGGTGATGAACAAATACCATTTCTTCCTTCCCCTCCCTCCATCTTTTAACACATGTATAAAAGACAAAGACCCCTGAAATGGTGTGGCAACAGGTGAAGGTAGACCTGGAGGCTAGGCTCCCTCCACTAGCTGGAAGTGAGTAAGGAGGAAAAGACGACGACCCTCACCATTCCATATCTGCCAGATGGTTACTGGATAAGTTAGAGTAGCAAAGTTACAGCTTAATAGGTCACATTCTTCTTATTTTAATATATTTGCATGTCTGGGGCAATGCAGCAGGTGACAAGCCAGACAAACAGTGTGAGGCAGGTGGAAGAACTAGATCACAGGTACACAGCAAATATTAGGCAATGCTATTCTTGGCAAGTTTTTAAGAAATAATAACCAATTTCTAACTAACATATTATAAAAATTTATAAGCATATAGCTATATGTGAATGAGATATTTACACTGCACTGGGGCATTACTGTCTAAGTATCAGGAGTCTGAAGTAAGAAAATTATTTTTATCTTGGCAGTTTATTACGTTTTAATTTTCCTACTCCCTGCATAATCTAAATTAATTCAATGTGCAACACATAATTCGTAACAGCTTTAAAATATTTGTCTGTATCTCTTTTCGTAATTGAATGTGGTCTTTTTTATCTGTCCAGCAAATCCATAGGTTTTCTATTACGGATTCTTACCGTTCCACATAGGATATTGTTTTCCCAGATCTGATGGTATTTACACTGGAGTTTGGAGTAACTAAAGTGAGTTTAACATTTAAAGCAATCATGAATAATTATGTGATGATGTGCAAACCTGAGAACAGCAGGGAAATACACTTCTTTGCAGCATGCAACATGTAACTACACAACAAACACTGGGCTGACACACCCAGATCTCCAGGCTGTCCTCAGGGCTGTCATACTGAATTTGGGTGGACAATTTTACTGGATCTTTAACATGTCAGGTTTTGTTAATTGTCTTTAATATGTTCATTATTGGCAGTAGGTTTTTTTTCACTGAATTTTGCAAATGATGCATCCAACTGACCTGTGATCACCAGTGCTTGATATGAACTTTTGTTGGTTAGTTTTGATGATGCTCAAACTTACTTGCATGATCACTTTCCCTGACTGAATAAGCATGCTTCACAGAACAAACATTCTAGTACAGATAGCATTGCCCAAAAAGGTAAAAAAAAAAAAATAAATCTGATTTTTAAATCTAATTTTTTTTAGGTTAAAAAACCCCCAACTTGCTACCAGTATTTGGCAATATTCCCTGCCTTCTGAAACAGTATGCTAGTACTGCTGGTAAGACCGTCCATCAGGCTCACAAACAGAACTAGTAAACATTAAAAATGTGAATGACTATTCCTGGAAAAACATTTGCACTATTTATATTAGGTCTAATAATGAAAGCTTATGGCAACAAAAACACTCCCAATTCATACTGAAGCGATTCACACTGAAGAAATATTTTTGTGGGAAAGATGAACAGAATAGCCAGAAAGAAATTTCTAACAGCTACAAGGACTGTAACAAAAGCAGACATTGTGGCAGTAGAAAACAAATTGCCAGCTATTGTAAATCCTATTATTTTCTCAATGTGCCTAAATAGCATACTACCAGGACTCCCACTGACATTACTAGCGTGGAAATAGAATATTATTGTGAATGCATTTTCAAAATATTACCGAATATGCAATATAGCTATCAAGCTCTCCTGCTCCTTTGGTGTCAAAAATCATGTTCCTTACACAGAGTGAGCCTGATTTTTGGTAAGGCCTCTGTTTTACCACAGTAAATACAAGTAAATGTGACTAGTGCATTCCCAGGTTTAGAAGACATTTTTACAACCTGATTTCCATTTGACTCATGCAGTCTGCTGCAGTTTTGACATGTTTCAATTTTGTCACAAGAT
>NW_009260760.1:802885-821798 GCF_000687185.1 Egretta garzetta
TGAGGGATGTTGTGAGGGAATGTGACATGTCAAGGCTGAACATCATATCCATCTCTCCCCATGCTCACCCATGAATGGTTGGAGGTGATTCCAGGTCAGTTGTTCTGGATACAAAACGGGTAACACCGAGCACTACAATGATGCTGTGCAATGTTTTTCCAAAAGATCTGTTCAAAAAAAGTGTTTTGCCGAAATCTGTTGTATCTATCAAAATTCTTTCCCCATGGTGAATTATTGTTTTATGCATAGCTTTCAAAAGAAGTGAGAGGGTTTTTTAAAATCCCATTTTTCTATCCTACTCTACAGTTACACTGGAAAAAGCTCTGTCATACTTTGTTAAGACAAACAGTTCATTTTGTTGGTGACACACTGAGGAAGATACGTGTGTACACCCCCTACACCCACCCACCCACACACCCCTTCTATACTCCAGAAAATTAAGCTTGCATCATAACATTTTGAACAGTTCCTAAGTGATTTACAAGCTTTAATGATCCAAACAGCTTGAAGATTTAGATTCTAAAGCAATCAGGAAAATAATGATTTTTGCAATAAAAGCTGGAGTCTTAAAACGCTGACAAGTACACCGTAAGACCTGGGTTCACCAATACAGTTGTAAATTCAGTTCTTTCAGCTCAATTGGTTTTGCTGTCATGTGACGCTAGTTTAGAGATGTTATCCTTCCCCATGGGAGTTTCACAGTGTATTAACTGATATGATAAGAAACAGTTTGCTTTACATGTGCAACTTTTAAAAAATAAACCCAGCAAACTGCTACTTAAAGTAAAATGTACATTATTTCTAATTCTGATTATTCATATACTCTGATACTCATTTTTTACATGATCCTAGAAGCTTAGATTTTTCAGCTTTTTAACTTAACACCCTATAAATTTGATGGGAAAAGCAGCCTATTATAGTCATTATTTTGAATAGCCGGATAACTTGCTTGAGATATATGACTTTTAACTCAATGGCTTTAGTATTTCAGATTTCTCCATCATTTCCAGTGTAGAAGCATTACTGTCATTGTCAAGCAATTTAACTAAATTAGTTTTCTGTAGTGGTGGCTGATTTTGCTTTGGTCCATGTGCATCAAGTCTTGTGGTTTCAATTCCTGATTTGTAATTTAAATGTGATTAATTTGTTTAAATTAAAGTTTAAAGTCTTCCATGAGTGTTTTCTATAGGGAGCTGGGGCTGTATGAAAATACCACGTGTATTAAGACTTGTGAAAGTTGAGGATTGGCAGCACTGGGTTTGAGATTATGATTTTTACCATGCACACACATAGTACAAATTTCCAGAATGAACTTGATTTATAAGTTTTTCATTATGATTGTCAAGCCCATAAAAAATTTCTCACAGAAATGTACCTAAAATCTACATTTCCATATGGAATTTCACACAGAATCATATGAAGATTTGAGGAAAGGTCTTGCTGCTATTGTTGGTAGTTAGAGATTTGGTAAAGTCTATAATATCTTCACACTGTCTGTGTGTACATCTGTATCTCCATGTTTGTGTACTAAGCGCATGATTTTGATACAGCACTACCTTCCTTTGCTAAAATCCGATCTCCTGTTTACAATGAAAATTTCATAGAATACGCATGTTTGTGAATATCTTGTGGAAGAGATAAGCGGTACGCTTATGGCTAATTCAGTGCAAATTTCTCATTGTGTAGCTTGGCTCTCTCAGCATGCGAGAGAGAGCATTAAATTCAGAGCATTTAATACAGTCCCTACAGCACACCTGAGGGAAGTGCAAATATTCGCCTGAATAGCAGGATGCATGCAGTACCAACTTCACAACAGACAGAGAACAGATTTTCAATATAGAATCATAGAATCATAGAATTGTTTAGGTTGGAAAAGACCTTTAAGATCATGAAGTCCAACCATTAACGTAACCCTGCCATCCCACCACTAAACCATGTCCCTAAGCACCTCGTCTACCCGTCTTTTAAATACCTCCAGGGATGGGGACTCGACCGCTTCCCTGGGCAGCCCATTCCAGAGCTTGACAACCCTTTCTGTGAAGAAATTTTTCCTAATGTCCAACCTAAACCTGCCCTGGCGCAGCTTCAGACCATTGCCCCTCGTCCTATCGCCCGTTACCAGGGAGAAGAGGCCGACCCCCACCTCACTACAGCCTCCTTTCTGATAGTTGTAGAGGGCGATAACTTGCCTGATAAAAATTTCTCATCTCGTTCAAGAAAGAACAAAAATTTAGTAGCATGAGTTTCATGTTTCATGCAAAATTAATTGCAAACCACACATGGTTAAACTTTTACAGCAGATCTCGCACTTCTTTACGTTACTGGAACATTATGAGCCAGGTTATGTACATTCCACATCACATTACATGTTTTCACAAAATATTCATTATATTGCATCTTAAAAGCCTTCATGCAGAAGGAGTGTTAAATCTCAAAATACAAACTTCTGAGGATTAGTATGAACTTCACTGAACAGGACAAGCTACATATTGTAATACAGATTGGACACTCTACAGCTGAGTGAAACCTTGAATGTATGGATGGCTTCAAAACAAATTACATGAGAGCATGTCATACTAGTATTTCTAAGAACATCAAACAAGTACCAGCAATTTTCTCATGTATCAGCTGCAAAAGTTAATAGATTTTACATTCTTGCACATCCCATACCTGCACATGCACACACACATCTGCCTACCTGCAATTAATTTTTTTTTATTTAAAAGAAACAAATAAAGAGAGTAAAAAAAAAATCCCACAAATACAGAGTCATTATTAGAAATTTAAACAGTTCAGATGACAGACATGTAGTGTTTGGATTAGGAAGGGGAAAGACACTAGGGTACACTTAAATACAGTGGTTAGACAGCTAATGTATCAAGCAAATTCCAGCAGCTTGGAAATGCTGGTAACAAACAATGCAAATTCAACAATGACTGTGATGAATAATTCAAAGTGTAGCCTCAGTGCAAGCTTTCCTGCAAAATTTTCCAGCTTGACACAAATTCAAATTTCACAGTGTTTGTACAACACAAGTTTCACAGCACACAAAACTCATATTCAATAAATGAAAATTATCTCACACGGAGAATTTCTACACAATGTGACTGAATGTGCAACTTTTGCAGGGCTTACATATGTAATAGCCCCAGCAGTGGGCTTTACACTTTGACTTTAGTTCTCTATTGATATAATTCAGTAAATAGCATGAAGAAGTACCCGCTGGAGATGAATGTGACCTGGTCACTACCAGTTGTTTCACATGAATGCTGTGAACTTGTGTGCTCCTCCTGCAGCTTCTACAGTCTTGGTAGAAGGCAGATTTTGAAGAGGACATCATGAAACATGTGTTGTACAACATATTTGCAATTTAAGTTGCACAAATTTCTTCATGACTTGATGCCAATTTGCCATCAAAAGAGGCACACGAAACAAGGAATAGAAAAAGAAGAGAATTGCATGTATTTATTAATGGCATCTGCTTTAAGTTTGGAGGGACAAAGCTGTCTTATCTTGCCACCTGACTTGCTAGCTGTGGGTTCTCTCTGAATCCTAATAATTCTGAGGGAGCAATGAGACATACTAGACTGCATTTCCTCCTGTCAGTCAGCCAAAGGATTAGAGCCAGAGCTGCTATTCACTACCCAACCTTAGCATCAAAACAAGTATTTTTTTTTTTTTAAACTACAGTTTGAATTTGCTAATGACAAAGGGAACTCCCAGTGGGTGTGACAATCATGAGATAATCAGCTTTAGAGGATTAGAGGACCCCAGGGGTGTGATTAGCTCAGGTTGGCCAAGCCCTCTGTCATGAATTAATTCAGAAATGAATATTTGCATTCCAACACTGCATCTTAGTGAAAATGATTTCCAGCCTAAGAAACATTTTTTTTTCTTTTTTCTTTCTTTTTTTTTTTTTTTTTTGGTTGTGAAAAGCAAATCACATTGCTCAAGACAATTGGCAGCTGTGGCTAATGAAATGTGAGATGATTAAGCAATAAGAATCTGAATTTTGTGCAATTTACTTCTGCCAATGATCTTTCAATGCAAAGAACACATTCATTGTTATTTTTAGTTGGTCTTTTTCCTACACTTTCGTTAAATGCTTGATGGAATATTTTCAATTCATTTGATTCCATGGTTGACAATCAGATAACTTTTCCTTCCATAATTAGCAATTATCAACTGTACAAAATACTGAATGCTGTTGGGTTTGAATAATAAACAAAAAGCAGAAGTGATGGGAGCAAGTTTGCTGAACTGAAAATATATCTTTTGTGCACTTGACAGCTATTTGGGAATTTGAAATGGTGTTACATGCTTACGAATGCACTGGTGAAATGGCCTATATGTCTGAGAGTTACATTAAATCCAAGCAGGCAAAATTGTTGCCTGACACAGATTTAGCCAATGCATTTGGTAAAATAGGCCAGAGAAACATAATCTGATAATGCAGCAGTAATTTAAATCTGTTTTATCAAATAAAGGAAAATAATTGTGTGCAATAAGAGAAACAGATACAGGTTTGTATGGCTAACTTTTTGCTCTAAGAGTGTTCATTATATGTATGGGGGATAATAGATGAATAGCAACCACGTGGGCTGCTTAGTATGGCTTACATGTGCACTCTCTCTCTTCTTTAGATCCGTTTGCCTGCTGGTTCCACAATCTGTTCTTCGGTGTTGGCAATTTCTTGGATACATTTTTTTTGTAACCTACTTGTTCTGATCATGTATCTCAATTTCCATGTCTATAAAATGAAGATGATAGCGATGAACTCTCTCTAAACAGTGCTTTGAAATTTAGTTACAAAAAGGATTAAATGCCATCAGTGAAGACAATTAATTTTGCTATTTTCTTGCCTGAAATTATTTTCCATTAAAAATGCTTATTCTTCTCTTTGGGGAAAAATAATAATTCCATTCCCGTACTGCCCATGTTCCCATCAGAAATTGTTTTTTAACTGAACAAAGATAGCCTATAGTTCTCATTTCTGACTGTCTGCTTTATCAGTCCATTCTTCTGTCATATCCACCAAATCTTATTTAATCTGTTTATAAAACATTGCCCTTCGCTGAATTTTGTTAGATTTTTCTGTTACATTCCCTGGGAGAAACCAATGATTATTTTTTGGTTTAATTGTCTGCATTGTCTGCCTAAGTACTTCAAAGCACTCAACAAAATCTGAACTTGTATTTCTTCACCAGCAGTAGCAATAGTCATAGCTGTAGTCCCTGATGGCAAAAAAGCAGTAATGTTGTGTAAAAGCCAATACATAAGCTTCTTAGCCTGAGTATTAAATTGTCCTATGTGGACTTGGAGAAAGGCAAGGAATGGAGATTGGAGTTGATGGGCTTTCACTGGCTTTGTTGAATTGTATTCTGTATTCAGCCTAGTAAATGCTAATGAGCCCACATCCATTGTATAGGGAGAGTACCTTCCTCAGGTGCACGTTACCACTCTCAGTGGGAGAGAGCAGAGGACTAAATGGGCTCCTTCAGATACAACCTCAGCCAAAGCAGTCACTGGTTTGGGGTGGTTTTTTTTTCCCAGCAGCCACAGTCAGCAAAACCTGTTGAGCCACTGGCTGTCAGAGGATGAGCTGCTGCTGGTGGCCACAACTGAGCAAGTAACACCCCCAAACTGAGAGTGCTTTGCCCAGCTGGCCCTCTGCTCCTTCAGAGCAGCCCATGGCTGAGCCTGCTCAGATCCAGGCAGACCAGTGGGCCTCACAAAGAAGGGCCGCAGAAACTGCAGAGTAAGAGAGTGTAAGAAGTTCCCCTGTTTGCTATATTGGCTATTTCTACACAGATGTATTACATCAGAAAAAAAATGAATAGGCAGACCAAAACATAAAGATGCAGACAGATGTGTCCGGTGTGACGTTCATACTGACAGAAACATGGGTTGAATGCATGCGTGGGGACTTCTGAAATTCCACAAGGTGCCTGTCTATATCCTCAGGTGCTGCTGTGTCTCAAAACTGTGGCCCTTCATGTTTCCATTTCAGGTGTTAAAGTACTTGGCAAGTTCCGTTATTTCACAATTCTAATTCTTAAGGACTGATTCACTTCATGTATAGTGAACAGATTTTTTTTTTTTTCCAATTCAGCTTGAATGACTCATACTATGCCATTTTAGGATGGTAAACAACTGTGGTACAATATATCTTTCATATTTTCCTTAAAAGGTTAAAGAAATCTTAAAAATGTTTTAAGCTGAGTTTTATCCACATGAGAAAGCGTTGGCTACATCTAATCAAATAGCATGGATAATAGGTCACTGAACAGAATAGATTCTTCTCAGGCCACTAATGCTATGATGAGCATGAATGTGAAATTTGTGCTGCACACATTACAGATAATGGATTTTTAGCAGTCACTCAGAGAAATATCCTTTCAGATGCTGTATTTTATTTACAACAACAACAAAGTTTTACTTTTTCATTAGAATACAACTTATGGCATTTTTTATTAGGTTTATCCTGTAAATGACTTTCTAAGCGTAACTGGAAGGGTAGGTAGGTGGTAGTAATGCAACAAATACGATGGGGTTGGATAATTGTGTTTTGTAATGGTGTTTTAACCATACTGCTGTTTGACAGCAGGGACCAGAGAAAGTGTCATATTCAGCACTCACTAAAAATACAAGAACGCTGGCTTCTGTAGTAAGTTAGGTTATAAAAATACCTATTCTGGGATTTGCATGTGGTGCTCTAAGTTTCTATTACTGAGCAGCATCCCCTTTTTGCAGTCACGGCCGGAGGAGTCTGCACCAGCTAATTGCTTCAAGGCATTGGGGTGTTGCAGCAATGGTAGGGACCGGTGGCTAAAAGGCTGTGAGTCCTTGAAGTCTTCAGCCTGTGTTCACTCCATGAGAATGGCCCACATCTAGTTATTGTGATCAGCCACCATTTCTGCACCAGTTTGGTGCCCCAATCTGACCCACATATTGGAAAAATTTGACTCTTGGGGTTTCACAGAGGAAGAGGGTACAGAGAAGGACTGAAAAGACAGGTACCTTGACCAATACTATAAAACATTAATTAAAGCTTCTCGTCCCCTGTAGCATGATCCAAGGCGCACAGTATCTCAGGGGACATTTGCAGATGACCTGCAGCTGGCTCACAGGAGATGGATCTTAACTCTTTCATACAGTTTCTGTGTCCAGGCCTGAAATTTTCTTTGATAACGTGGGAGCTGACCAGGTTTGCTTACTGCAAAATTAACTGTCAAAATGAAACCCCTTTGTAAAGCTTCTGTGCTCAACAAGGGGCTATAGAACCATAAAGAAAATGTCCTCACTTAGCAATAACACAGTAATACAATAATCCACACATTGTTTCAGTTGTCTGTATTTTCCCTATAAAAATGGTAGGAAGGTCTTCCAAAGACTCTTTTTTAGCTGTAAAAAGTTGCTAACTTTGGATCTTGTGCAATATTTTTGCACTGTTGTTCTATGCTTCCCTTACACAAAATAGTAATTGGGTAAGTATCATGGACATTTAACAGTCAATCAGCAGATTGACTTGCGCGGGTTTTGTTGCACTTCCCCCTGGTAAAGGAGCAGCCACAGTCAGTGTCTCATGTTCCCAGAAGATTTTTCTTAACTAAAATGTAAGTACCAGATAACCTGCTATTCTGTATGTAAACACAAAGCTGTAATTAATACGTAATAGATTTCAAACTTAGGGTACAGCGTCAGTTTCCAGAAGGCACCCAGAGTGTATGAATTTACGTGTCAAATCCGTAACACGAATGTGCCTACAACACAGTCCTCTAGAGAAAAATGAGCACTTGTTTTCACTCCTGTAAAATTTGAGCATGTCCAAACTGATGTTTAGCATGGAAACAACTCTGCAGTGTGCACTGCTGCTGTGTAATTACGGAGCATTTTAGAAAGTCCTTGCAATAGCTGTTTTCCAGATATAAGTATCCAGTCCCTCTCACAGCAGCAAAAGTAATTATCCTTCTTTTAAATAATAAGTGCTTGCTAACCATATTTCCCCCCAAAAAATGGAAGTTTTGGGTTAAGAGCACAAAAAGAATTACTTTGCTTGGTATTCATTAAATAATTTGTTCAAGAAAAAGCTTTATAGCAGTTTTTTATATTTCTGAGAAGGACATTCAAATGTTTGCTTCAGTGATAAATCAAAGCACCTTTCATGAGAGGTACACTGCTGGGCACACACGTCTTGCAAAATCTTACAAATAAACTTAAATATATACATTATACAGTCATTTCAGAAGAAGTCCTGTCCCTTCCCAGTGTAAGCCTTCTTTTAAAATATCAAAGTCTTTGAAGATGTATGACCTAAGATAAAATATCACTATCAGCCAACACCCGCTTCAGAAAAACAGGCAGATTCACCACCTGACAGCAAGGTTAAAAATGAGATTTGATCAAAAATTTTCCCCAGAATTAATTAACTGAAGGGTAAAACCTTATTTTTCAAGGCTAGACTTTCTCAGATTGTTCTACATTTATTTTCTGTGTTTTAATTTTGTGATGACAGCCCTATGCCTGTCCGCTAGCAATGTCCAAATCCCTTTTGATTGCTTTTAGAAGGAGCAGGGAGGCTGCTTACCTGCAGGGAAGGAGTGGAGGCACAGAGCTCCCCGCTCCCTGCATTGCCTTGTTTGGACGGGGAGACGGTCAGCTGTGGATCTCATAGCTGCCTTTTAGATCTTCCAGAATGGAAACTTTCAGGAAATCTCTTCCCAGGTTAAAAAAAAAAAAAAAAAGTGATTGCAACTGTTTTCTTACTCGGCATTAAGTTTTCTCCAAAATCACACAGATTATTAATTATTTTCCTAATATCTGTAAAGAAAACAAAGGTACAGATGCAAACTTTGCAGCCTAGACCTGTCTCTAATATGTGCCTATTGAAGGAAGAATCCCTTGCAAAAGCATAGAATACTTGGGGTTAAAAGTTTAAAGGTAAAACACAAAAGACTTATGCAATTCGTAGATATATATCTGAGAGGGAAGAAGAGGGGGATTTCCTGACAGAAAGCACAAGGCGAGGTGAGATAAATGATGCTACAAATCTACATTATAATTAAAAATTCTAATTACTGTGTCTATATCCAGACCCATACCTTTAAGCAAAAGTATTGTTTAAAGACATCTGGTCATCTGGTTAGGGCTCAAAATAGAAACTCTTTGGTGAATTTCTGATTTTGAACTATGTCTCTACTAGATTTGGGTGACATAATAAATGAATACAATAGCATCACAACTTACTGATTTATACTGTTTCCTTGAAAATAACCAGTGCTCTAAATTCTCTGAATGAAATTCAAACCTATTAATATTAATGAATTACACAAAGGTAGTTTTAGATCTTGCAGTTATTTGTAAATTGAAGTGAAAAATTATCTTCAGAACAAAATCTGTATCAGCAAACAAAACCCAGGGAACTGAATGAAATATCTGCCATCCTATCGAGGGAGCCAGGGCACAACTTTGTGCATATCAGGTTTCTTTTGCATCAATTTATCAATCTGCTTCTCAGTGACAATCTTACTATTGGAATGAAGCCTCACTGCAAACGGCTAAAGTTCATACTGGCCTTAATCTCACCAGTTAAAAGGAGCAACAACAGAAAACACACTGCTTAAAACAAATAAACCAGCTATCTTAACAAATATATACAGAAAAAAAAATACAAATTTGAATGTCACGGAGTGATTTTAGATAACTCTGGCATCTGGCACAGTTTTTTTAAGTTTATTGCACATACAGATTTGATTTTAAGTGGTAAACTGCACTTGCTTTGCTTTTCCCCTTGTTGTGGTTTAACCCCAGCCAGCAATCGATCACCACGCAGCCACTCGCTCACCCTCCCCCTGGTGAGATGGGGGACAGAATCAGAAGGGTAAAAGTGAGAAAACTCGTGGGCTGAGGTAAAGACAGTTTCAAAGGGAAAGCAAGAGCCACGTGTGCAAGCAAAGCAAAACAAGGAATTAATTCGCTACTTCCCATGGGCAGGCAGGGGTTCAGCCATCTCCAGGAAAACAGGGCTCCATCACGCATAAAGAGTTACGTGGGAAGACAAACGCCATCACTCTGAACGTCCCCCCCTTCCTCCTTCTTCCCGCAGCTTTATATGCTGAGCATGACGACCTATGGTGTGGGACATCCCTTTGGTCAGGCGGGGTCAGCTGTCCCGGCTGTGCCCCCTCCCAGCTTCTTGTGTCCTGCCAGCCTCCTCGCTGGTGGGGTGGGGTGAGAAGCAGAAAAGGCCTTGACTCTGTGTAAGCCCTGCTCAGCAGTAACAAAAACATCCCTGGGTTATCAGCACTATTTCCAGCACAAATCCAAACACAGCCCTGTACTAGCTACTACGAAGAAAATTAACTCTATCCCAGCCAAAACCAGCCCACCCCTTTATTCATAAAACAATTTGGACTTAAAGCTTCCATTTCTAAAGGAAATATGGACTCTGCTAGCACAAAATCTGGCAACAGACCATGGGTAATACTGTGCATGGTGTGGTGTAGCCAGAAGTTAGCTGCCAGGGCTAGCTATAGGTGTTCTAGTAAACTGGACCAAGTGGAGCCCATAACATGTCCAGCAATATTACATCAACATCCGTCTTTGATAGAGAGAAAGAAGTTAAAGTTTGACATTGATTTCCAGCTGCTGAGACGGTGGGCCAGGAGCTTCCTGGGAAAGACCAGCTATGACACTGGTCTTGTAAGTCTGGAGGGGTTTACTGCTGTCATTGCCAGAGACAGGTTGTAGTGTCCAGTGCCATACCACCATCTAGACATCTTCACCAGCTATCCAGTTTGCCTCATGTTAGTATTCACTCTGAAATATGAGATCACCATGGAAACTAGTTAGTGTGTACAGTATGGAGGCTATTACAGCTTTGTAGTCCATGCTGTTACGTGTGAACATGTTTCTGGATCTGCAGAATACTTCAGTTTTTCTCATTTAGCACCATTATGTTTGATCAGCAAAGACTGTTATTGAGGATGACTTTTCATGTGATACAGTGGTGTTTAGTCAAGTGTTAGATGTGGTACGTTGGATCGCAGATAAGGAAGTGAGGAATTAATCAAACCTGGAGAATCTTCAAGTCAGGTCCTAATCCTAACATGCTGAAGCAGGACAAAATGGTACAAATACGAATGAATGTAGAACAGAAATTAGGGGAAAATGTTCCTAACTCTCCCAATAGTAGTGAGATTCTGGAAGAGCTTTCCACTAACAAAAGGACTGCTTCAAATACGGAACTCCATTTCTGTAGGCCATTTGTTTACAGTGGTGTTTCAGTGTTGGAAGACTGGCCTTGATTAACTAAGAGTCTCCTTTCTGTGTTTCCAAGGCTGCTAACATGCAGGTGTGCATGTAATTTCACTCATCTGAACTGTGGCAATAAATCAGTGGGAATGTTCACAGTACTATTTTTAATATGGTTAAAGGCTGGGAGGATCAGGGCTCTGACTTTCCATAATTTAGCAAAAGGATCTTATGAGTCTGAACGGGTATGTATTAGAAAAAATACAAGCAGTTTGAAAAGTCTGCTGTGGTATGTGCAGAGAAGGCTATGGTCCAAGCAACACGAATCAGAAATCTTAAGAAATGCTCTTAGAGTGTTTTGGGCTTTTCTTATTTGCTTCATCCCCCAAAAGAATGAGGGAACTTGTGATCTACAAAGTGGGTGCCCTTTGGTTTTTCTTGAATTATGGATTTCACTTGCACACTTCCCGTGTGACGACTTGTATCAAGGAACAGAGTGCATACTTAGTGTCTTCAGTCAAATTCAGATTTCACAAAGATGATTTAAAAGTACATCTCCAACTATAATCACGCGTTACTTCATATTAATACAGGTTTTAAGCCTGAGTAGATTTTATAGTATAAAAAAGCACCTTCTTTATCTCTATATGAGTCAAGTGAATAATTCGCCATGAATAATTTATAAGATGAATTGAGGTTCCTCTTTCATGTACCACCTACGTGAAATAATTTCATTTATTTTACTTTTTTCTTTTTTTTCTTTTTTTTTTTTAATTTGGAGGTAATATGCACATCTGAAAGCTGAGCTCCCTCACCTATTGGTGCCTGGTCATGTAAGATCCATGTTTCTGTATCCTGAATGGATGAGCGGAATATAAATATTTTGTGGAAGCAAATGTTTTAATTACAGATTTTAAATCTGCTTTTGACAAACACGGCTTAATATGAAACATGCTCTCAGAAGTTATTACCAGGAGTAACGTGAATAGGATAAGATGATTACATAAATCAAATACAACAGGATAATCAGAATCATCTCTCAATTCATGTGCAGGTATTTTTATGGTGAATCCTCTTTTGGAATAGATATACAGGAGACATGTCACCTATTTTAAAGGACCCTTTCTGGCTCTGTGGTGCCTTTTAGGAAGGTCTCCAGAGGGAGCGGCATTATACAACAGGAAAAGCACGGCTACGGCAATCACGTTATTCCCTTGGTACATCAAAGACCGTCTCTGGTATACAGGTTAGGGCAGTCTCAGTCCCTTTTTAATACATGCCAACAGCTAGACCAATTCCAAGCTGTCCAAAAGGGAGGAAGTAGGAGCTGCCTCCCGCCTATGTCTGTGCTAAGCTCTGCACCATCTCAGAATGAATTAGGCCTATGATACCTACTTTATAGAGAGTTTCAGGCTCTTAATCCTATTTAAATTTTAATGTGAAGCCTTGTTATAGTTTCTATAATTTGAGGCATTAAAAGCAGATGAAGCATCTCTAATCATAAAAGCTTCATTGCTCTAATTTATGATACCTGCATTTTAAG
The DNA here is from genome assembly GCF_000687185.1 of Egretta garzetta. Taxonomy (NCBI): domain Eukaryota; kingdom Metazoa; phylum Chordata; class Aves; order Pelecaniformes; family Ardeidae; genus Egretta; species Egretta garzetta. The sequence continues at coordinate 815,682 of NW_009260760.1, forward strand.
CCCTACCATAAAGTGGATTGTGTTTGGGGGATGATAGTTCACAGCAAGGAAATGTGATCCATCAGGAAACCTGTTTACATTAAAACATTTTGACAGCAGCAGTAATTAAACCTGTTTCCCAGGTGCAGAGCAATATTTTAAATGCCCCTCTGGCTACAATACCATTCAGGTTTGTCTGTCTTTCTCCCTTATCATCTACTGCAAAAACAAGATAATGAGAACAGGGCAAAATGTAAGGAGGGCTGGTCTAGCAGTTAGTAATCTAAGTGTCTAATCAGAACGTTAAAATCTCATTTTAACTGATTTGTGTATTAGTTTGTATGACACTGAAAAATTCTTTTGTGCATTTCCATGTGCCTGAGAAACAGTAAATGGGAAATCATGGCACTGGTGCTTGCTGCTATGACAAGTTATAGCCTAACATTTCTGACTTTGAAACGTGAGTTGGCTTTAGAGCACAGCTACGCAAACCTTTTTATACAGACAGCATGTGATTTTTTTCTGTGAACCTTTCTTTAACTAACAGTGCATGAAGACTGGCAAATCCTAAAAACCTGATAAACTCACAAAAGCATAATTTGGACAAGTACATACTTGTGCCATGAAGCCAAGGGTAAGATCTGTTTGACTTACACACAGCACAGATCAAACTCTGCTCCCTGTCAGACTGCTAACATTCTTTTAACACCCGACGCCCAGGCTAACTTGCTTCCTATCAGCCTCCTCCTTAAAAGCCCCAAACTGACAGGTGAATGGGTACTTAACCAGCCACTTTATTGGTATCTTTTGGGAGTAACCAGTCCGTCTGGCTCTCATCTCCATCCACAAGAACGGCTGGCCACAGCACCGCATTTCCAAACCATGCATCTGAAATCTTTGGAGGAGATCTTTGGAAGCAGGGTCCTGGCCATGGGTCTGCTCTTGGTACTATAGCCAACATATAATTTTCTCCTCCTGAAGACTTGGCCCTGGCACGCCTAGCTGTTTAACTCCTCTCTGGTTTTGATCGCATTGTCAAGGTCACTATATCAAAAGTGGACAGCTCAGCCTGGGAAACTGGATTGCGTTGGAGGGATGTGGTGACTCCTGGCAGCGGGCTGAAGGCAGGAATAGCAATCCACCCATGAGAAGTTTTGAGAGGGAGCAGGACAGTCACAGGAGGTCTGAAAAAGAAAGGTTTTAATAACACCCTATTTCGCAGCCAGGTGCGTCTGCCCACCCTTTCCAATGCAATATTTTCTGTGGCAGATGAATGGAGAATTATTACCATTTGTAAATGCTTGAAAGCATATATATCATGTGCTTAACTGAAGTATTTGTCATTTAAGAACACCTTTAAAAACATCAGAAAGCCATAATTATTGAAATACTACATGTCACCGTTATTGCTCCTACACAGCTTATATGCAAATACATGCCGCTCCCCAGAGCTTGAATTCACAGGGAATGAAATGGAACAGCTTTTTTCCTCTTTCGTGTATTTTTTTCCATATTATGAAATAAGGCATTGCACAGGACTGGTATCTCACTTGTACAATCTATAGTTCATCGGTGAATCAGAAACTCTGGGAACGCCATCATATTCAGTGCTAATTCCAATCATTTTGGTGGCTGCTCACCAGCTCTGCACTGTGGTCAGGAAGCTGTGCAGAAATGTTACTAGCACGGGTCTGTGCCTGGTGTAAATGAGACCTACTTCAGAATAAAAGGGATTTTTGAATGTTTATTACTTTCTGTAAATGTACAAATATATACAAATATTTGTTAGAGGCAAAACACTGCTCACCATCCATTTTACTGATAATGGAAGTGATCTGATTTAGCATAGCTCTAACGATTGTGTCTTTGTACGTATGGTCCAGGAGCTATTTGTTTAAAAACCACAACAAAGCAGATCACCCGAGACATTGCTCATGAAAGAGAAAATATGATCATTATTCATACAGTTATTGTCAGAAAGCGTAAGTTGGCATAGTGAGCAAACTGTTAATACTCTACGTGTCCTAATGCCTCTACATGCTGCTCAGCTGAAGCACAGCACACTTGTTTCTATCTGGGTTTCTAGGGTAGGAGGCTGCCTGGATCACCAGAGGACTGGCAAGGACTGTCTCCTGAGCAGCGAGAAATATCTGTTAGGAGTTGGTGTAAAAACCTGTACTACAGGGAAGATCATAGTTTGCAACAATGACTCGTGTTAGTCTTACAAAACCACAGCTCGGTGCCATGCTGTGTGCTGGTGCTGTATCTGTTTAGTGTTTACACACCAACAGTCAAAATACTTCTGCAACCACAGGACTGGGTGATGTCCTGTCTTGTTCATTGGGGAATTAATTGTACTTGTTTTAGAGTTAGCTGTTAAGGAGATTAGGAAGGTGAACCATAGCAGGGTAGCTGTGGTTGCATGGCAACTGGAAAGAACGGTAACATCTGGTATTCTTAATTTTTTTAGAACCTATAGATCTTTGTGCCATCATATGAGTATTGTTATTTCTACCACTGTGCCTCATTTTTCCTGTTAGTTAGCCAATAGGTATATCCCTGATGTTACCAGTTAACCCAAGGGCAAAATTAGATATAACATTGGATGCTGTGACGTTAAAGTCAGCTTCCTAATTCCCAGGCACAGCTAGCCCTAAAGGATACTCTCAAGAAGCAGCATAGAGAAAAGGTTTATCCTCGTATGAAAGACCAGCTTTGAGGTTAGCCAGCTGGTGCTGTTAGCTACTTGAGTGTATGTTGTCTCCCCTGTCTGCTGAAACAATAGATCTATTTGAAATTTTGTTTACTTTCCTCCCACAGGGCCATTTCTTTCCTGTTAGGAGGGCAGGAAGACCAGGCCATCTGTCACAGGAACGGCATCTGTAAGAAAAACTGCATTAACTACACTTTAACTCATCTTCCTTGATAATTTCCCCACTTGTGGCTCCGACTGCTTCATGTTTTATTTCTGACAAACAAAAGAGCCTTATTAAAGCAGTGGTTTGCTTCATTCATTTTTTAAATAAAAACTCAGTAAGTGATGGGGTGTCAAGTGTAGACCAGGCTGGTTTTGCTCAGCTGCCTTAGAGCATTTGACATCACTCACCTACCCCATGGTTTTCTTCAGTGGTTGCTTTAAAATAAAAGGAACAACAGAGGGGTGTCCACAGAGCTTCCCATGGGGGAGCAGCAGACGTTGGGCAGGCTCAGCGAGCACCACAGCCCTCGGCTGGTATGGGGCCTTGGAAAGCCTCCCTGGCCTTGCTGCCCCAGAGAAAAGCTCTATTTTAAGCTCTTCTTGCCTCTGTGTAGGCACCTAAACCAGCCCGTTCTGAGGGCAAAGCTGCTGATTCCATCAAGTGTGAATGGGGGATGCTCTCCAGGGACTTTGGAGAGCAGGAGCTGAGGGGGGGTGGGCACGGTCCCCACACCGCTCAGCACCCCTCTCCTCTGGACCCACCAATCTGCCCAACGCCAGCCAGAAAATAAATATAAAGCAATCAGCTGTGCCAAAGCCCCTTTTTCAGCCTGAACACTTTGCTGGGAAGATCAAGCAGGGACCTGGAGTTTATGAACATTGATGAGGAACCGGTCTTCTCAGTCAATGAACTTCAGCAAACCCCGTGTGTGCATTTGCGTGGCTGGTACAATTCTCATTGTCTCCCAAGAAGCTGATGAGAGCATTTCAAAATAGCTAACAACTCTATAAACATGGAAAATTATTTTCTTATATTTTAAAATGTTGGCTAGACTAGCAGATTGTATAACCGATGCATAAAACTTTTCTTTTGCATATTCTGCCTTTAAGACTTCATTTTACAAAACCACCTTTATAAATCCTCTTTTGCTACTCCCTATTCATCCTTTTGTTCAGATCTTTTTGAGAGTTAACCCAGATTAGAATTCATCATCTCTAAAAAAATGAGATGCTAAAGGTATTCTTTCTTCAGTGTGTATCTCCAGCCTTTCTTGACAGGCTGTCAAGAAATATGTCTCTAAAAAGCCAGGTTAGATCCTCAGAGACAACCAGTGATGCAGTTCTTAGTAATGTGCTAAAACCCAGTCAGAGTGCACCTTATTGTTGCTGTGTGCAGTGATGTGACATCTGAGTTATTTGTTTGCTCTGCCATAAGATAGCATTAGTGGATGTAATGTGAACAGATCACTCATTTGTGGAAATATTTATGGTGCTGCTTTCGAGGGATCATTCAATTTGAAAGCAGATGGCAAAGCATGGATATTCATGGACTACTTTAAAAGCTATCTTAGGTAGAATGTTTTCATACAAAGCAGCTAAAGCATGTAACAATCTGATATTTTACAACACTTATTACTTAATGTTTACATACATTTACAATAGATCTTCATAAATGCTACTCAAGCAAGAATTTGCTAGCTCCAGTTTTTATTATGGTGTATTCTGTGAATTCTTTATTGCTCAGGCCCCTGACCCTGCAAATACCTATGCATGTGTTAAGCAACACTCAGCTGAAGGGGTCTACTGCATTCAGCGTGGCTGAGTGTTTGCAGCACGGCAAACTCCAGGAATACGTGGCATGTGTTGAGACTTTCAATTGTTTGGGGATTTGGGACCTCCAGCTTACAATGACTAAAAGAAGCCTAGCTTTAGAAGCGATGAGCTCGTTATGTTCAGAACTGCAGGATTGTTCTAAGGCGTTATGCTGGGCATCCAGAAAACAAAACTTTTCTGACGATGCTGTCCAAAGGCTTTAATATTCTGCAAATATGAATTCAGCTAAATGTGAGGTAGCTGTTGAGATAATTTCATGTCCTTCTTTCCTAATCACCCAAAGCTCAGATTTCTATGGTTAATGTTTAGAAAAGGTAGCAAGTAAAAGTCTGTTAATTGTGTTGACTTGGACGACTGGCCTTTTTCATGGAATAGGTGATTTAACATGTATTCAGATGCCACAAACTTCTTGGCTTCCTGACTGCATTTGATATCCCTCACCTGGCACTCCCTGGGCTACCTCTTACTCACCACCTTCTGTCCTTCAGGGAACATCCACATGCCCCTTTTGCATGGTGGCTTTAGAGACCTGCATATGTCCCAGCAGCAATATCCTGCCTATCCTGTTACCCAAGCCCACACACTTAAGTCTGATACAAAAGGGGAAAAAAAAATTATCAGAACACATTTTAAAACTATTTCTATAGCAGAACTTGTGACACAGGGTTTTGATCTGCCTAGTTTAGCTAGTGTTCACTTACAATTCTCTTGTTCTCATATTTAAGACACGTCCCCGTTACCCTGATGTCCTTCAGGTGTGGGCTATGTGCCTACCTTTGCTGGGGCTTGGCCTTGGGTTCACAGCAGGAGCTGCCTGGAGTGTCATTGCCTCTCAGCTGTTTGCAATGAGTGCTGTGCTGGAGGCTGCTTGATTTGGGAGGGGGCTGACCAAGGCTGGGCTTTTCCTCATGCCTGGGGCAGTGGGCTTGCATGTGGTGTAGGAGCTGGTGGGAGCATGTGAGCTGCTGCCAGCTTTGTGTAGACGTGTTTCTGCAGGACTGGGAGGTAAGTTATTGAGGTTTTAAGTTGCTGAGGTTGCTGGGTCTCTGGGAGATAAGTAATTTCCAAGAGGGGAGGTAGGGACTGAAGGGCATTAAGACACCACAACTGTTTCCTAAGCAAATATTTTTTGAAGTGCTTGGTTTTAAATTTGCTGGTTTGGTTTCTTATAGCTGCACAAATATGGAAGCATTGAGCTGAGTTAGGGTCAAGCTTCTTGGTTGTGGTCTGTACTGTCTCTGAAAGACTACTACTGGTACTGGGGATTAACTAATCTGAAGTTTGCTCAGTTGAATGCATGGATCCCTGCACTGCTGGCATATCTTTAGATGTCAGGGAGAGGTTTTTCCCTTTTTGTGGTTTGTGTGGGGTCTAGTTCTGTTACTAGTTCTCATGGTGATAAAAATGATTATTAACTATCCTGCTGCTTCTCTCTGTCTTATCCACCCCACCCTGAGTGCAGGTATTTCATGTTAAAATTGAAATAAACCCTGTGACTGAATGTGACCTCCGCACCCCCTGTGGGCTGTGCTTGCTCTCTGGCAGTGCCCTTGGGAAGGAGCTGTCCTGCAGACCTCCATCTAACTTGCTGTTTTATTTTCAAGTTC
>NW_009260760.1:821808-852838 GCF_000687185.1 Egretta garzetta
TCTACAAGTCCTACAAATAAGGCGCTCTCTCAGCTAACAGTAAATGCACTTGGTGGCATAGCAGGAACAGTAAATGCTCTGGGAAACACCTTACTATGGGTGGTTCAAAGGCCTGTGCAAAAGCATGTACTTATATGCATATATGCATGTAGAGTTTATTAAAATGTACTTGAATAAGTATTAATAATGGATACAATGTTAATGCTTGCTGTGGGTTTTCAAGCCACTGGGGAAAGTGGAGTATAAACTGCTGTAACTTGAAATAGTTCCCTGATAAGGAGTAGCTAGATTACAAGTACTGCAATGTGCTCGCTGTCCGGGAAAGTGATTAGTTAAATCTGATTAATGGCATAAACTGTCTGAAAAAGATAATACATATTTGAAAAATGCTTTTAATAGGTAAACAAGTCTGTCTGACGGTATTAACAGCGTAACAAAGACTGAACTGTCTTAAATACAATACCTTAAATACAATAGCTCTATTATCTCTGCTTGTAGAGAAAGATCTGCGTAGAACAGACCTGCAATCTTTTTTTCTTTATTCTCTTTGGCTCAAAATGCTATGAATTTTTGTAGAAAACAAGCTGGAAACTTAGATTCAGGGTGGTTTTTTTTTTTTTTGTTGAAGCCTAGTGCCAGGGGTTAAGATGGTGTGCAAATTTTGTGTGTGTAATTTGGGTTAAATTACTCCAGCCTAGTTTTCACCAAGTTGGTGCCATTCATGCTCTGAAAACAGGATTCTTTCAAATTCCTCATCCTGCCTGGCAAAAGGAATAATAAGGGGTAAAAACAAAACAAACAAATGAGACTCAGCAAAAGTTACTGACTCGGCACAATGTTCAGGCATTCAGCCTGTGGTTGACTTAAAATGAAACAAGAACACAGGGGACTATATTTAATTTAAACACCACTCATCCTAAAATAACTTAACCTGCAGAATGATTGCTGTGCAAACACTGTAATAATACAGCAGAGCTGTCACTTCAGTCAGTATTTAATAGTCTCTGGCCAATTTCATTATTAACACTTAAAGCACTTCATGAAAAGTGGTGAAAATACAGATACATGACCCTTCCTGAACTTTCCAAGATCCCACAGATGTTTGCAGTGACTGCCTGCCACTTGTCAAGGGGGAAAGGGGGACAGCAAATGGTTGTAAACTGGGCTGTTAGCCGCAGATTCCTAAATACCTTTTGTTTCAAGGTTGCCAACAAAGTAGATGAAATGGGCTCCTCATGGCTTTTGCTTCCATGTGGTTTGTGTGGAAACCCTGTGAATGAGGAGTAATGTTTCCTCCTACCCTAAAGAGTTGATGTTTTGGGTTTTTTTTAAATTTTACTTAAATTTATATGAAGACCAAGCTGGTAGATTGCACCGGCTGGAAAATAACATCACAGGAATGGCCCAAGAGTGAATACCAAAAAAAGAGTGTAGCTGCAGAAAAAAATATTTGTAGTTGTGGTGTTAAACTTCTGGTTTTACTACCCTGTATTCCAAAAGTTCCTTGTTGTAACACAGGTCCTGGTGACTGTGGAAAGAAGTAGAATAGCAAAAATTTTTTGTATTTCTTTGTGTGTGCATATATGAAAGGACCATTAAATTCAAGTGAGTTCCTCTAGCTTTTCTAAGGATCTACAAATCCACTTGCCCAATACTGGGAGAGAGTGCTTGGGCTTCTGCTTGTGTTACCGTTGGGCTTTGGTTGATGGTTCATGTGGCTGTGCCTGGGTTGATGGTTATTTTCTATAACAGCTGTCATGGGGCTTAGCAAGGGCTTGATTGCTTGCCTGAAGGGGCTAAAATGGACTCTTCAGAAATCCTAGATATTTCCTTGGTTCCTGGTGTAAGCTCAGGCAGCAAGTCTCAACCTTTCCACATTGAACTACAGCAGCTAGCAGGTTTTCATGCCTGTTATGTATTTCCATTAATGACAGATTAAGTAGCCTTAATTTGGAGGTCTAACTTTAGGTGCACCTGCGGTGGCACCTGACCTGGAATAAATGTGAGCATGGAGCTGCTGGCCTCCCAGGCAAGTACAGTGGGTGGAAGAGATGAGGCCAATGGTGCAGAGGTCTCTGTGGTTAACAGCACAGAAAATCCCTTAGGAAAAGCACTCCTTTCTCTGCTCTTGGAACTCCTGTAAGTACCTGGAAATGTCTGAAGGCATTTGACTGATATTGAGTAGTCACTTGAGTTACTTTGTCCTGGTCTGAAGCTTATGTCTTGAAATGGAGAAAACCTTGATTGAAAGGATAGGGAATTACTCATAACTGAATTTCAATTCTGAATTTTCAGCTGAGGTATCTCTACAGGGTGCATTGGTTGCTTTTTCTGGACAAGTGCATTTCAGGTGATAAAAGCTAACAAGAAGGTGGCTGGACTTTTTTCCTAAAAGAAATTTGTAATGTGTTCCCACTGTGTTCCTCCTTCATGTTGTTTGAATGTGACACAAACCATGGAATTTATGAAGTGCTGAATCTGTATCAGGCACTGATGCTGAATTTCTGCTGTCTAAATGTTGGCTTGGTGCAGCTTTCAGCTGATGCTCTAGGAGCACTTTGGCTCAAGCTGTGCTTGTTTTAAAGAAAAATTAATGCTTGGAACTATTTCAGGCCTTGTGATGTTGTTTTGGATGTAAAAAAAAAAAAACAAACCCAAATGATCTTGAAGCTTAGACTAAAATAGATGATAATTCCTAAAGTTGACAGTACCTTCAGAATGTGGAGTGACAGATATGCATGGCCCTGCTAGGAGATCTAGTTAACTCCATGACAAACTGAGCTAACCTGGTCTTAAAATTCCCACCATGTGGCAGAACCTGGAGCAGGATGCGCAGCCCTGTGTTATGGTGACAGATTGGACAAACCCGGTGCTATTGCCATATGCTTGCCAATGCCTCCACGTGCCCTGCCTCCCTCCTGCTGTACTTTGCTGCCTGGCTGGCTGTGTGCAGCTGCTATCACTTATTTCTTGAGCTTTCTTCTCTGTACATGTGTGTATAACCTCTACATGTACTGTAGGAGTTAGTATACTACAGTCCTGCAAACTGAGACAACATTTAGATTTATTCTGGAATTGAGGAACAGGGATTTATTTAGTGAAGAGGCTTATCTTTGGAAGAGCAACCATGTGAATTTGTTGCTTATTCACAGAAGCAGTTAGACAGCGAAAGCCCAACTTTTTTCCATGCCTGCTCACACACACTTACCTGTTCTCCTGTCGTTCTGGGCTGTCTGGCTCCTGCCATAAATTAAAGCTTGTGCAGGGTTGCTCACACTAATTAAGGTTTATGAGTTTAGCCCTTAGCTCATTAATACAAGGTACGTGCAGCCGGGCTCTTGTGCCTGATGCTGACTGAAGGAGAAGGAAACTTTGGTACTTAAAAGCAGAGGAGGTAGGCTGGGTGCTGCCTGTAGTGGCTGAGGACCTGAGATGTGGTTCAGGAGGAGGTTGATGCTGGCTCTGGCGTGTGCTGGGGGTGAGGCTGACAGTGAGGGAGAGGGCAATGGCAGGCCACTACTTAATCTCATGCAGCTCTTAGATTTGCATCAACTAAACCAGGCTTGTTCATTTACTAAACTATTAAAGAAGTTGTCTCCAGGGTATTTATTTCGGGCAGTTCTAGTGAAGTAATCCTTTAATTCCCCAGAGTAAGTGCTGATGAGGATTTACTGCAGGCTAGGTGGTGTGGAGGTCACTGTGAGAGTGCTTATGGAGTGCATTTGGGAGTGGTGCGGCTCCTATCCCCTGGGGCTGAGCGGTGGGAGCTGCAGGGTGTCCCCATGGCAGGGCTGCCTTCCGTGTGGGCACTGGTGACCGCAGGTGTATGCCATGCATGGGAACGCTTGTGTTTCTGAGCCTGGAGGAAGGGGACAGTTATGCTTCAAGTTTGGCTGAATCCACTCCTTTCAAACATTTTGCTGCTTCTTCCTCCTGTGCAGGCTGCTCTGCCTTCTCTCCTCTTCCTTGCATCTTCCTTTTTCTGTGTCCTCCCAAACAACAAGAGAAGCTCCAGCTGAAACCATGCCCTGTTGCATATACTTGAACTTTAGTGCTGCTTCCTCTGTATGCATCATCTTGCCCACAAAAACATAACAATTTTTCACTGTTTGGACTGAATGATTTCTTTACGCTGTACAAAGAGTGTTTGACTGCTTTGGAGACCAGGGGGATGGTTTGTGCTCTTCCACTTATTCAAAATGGGTGTAACAAGGCTTCAAGTAGCTAGGTTTGCAAGTTAGGAATTACTTCATGTTGGTACTGCGGGAGTAGTCAAAAGAAACCCAGGAGGAGTTGTAGCCCACAGTGGGCAAAGGAATTAGGACTTGAGTATTTTGTCAAACTCCCTTCTCAAGGAAGACCAGAGCAGAGGTGTTTAGGCTGCATGACAGTGGAACTCTGTGTAAGTCTTATGCCAGTATCTCGGGTGGTAAGCTGAATGGTTACAGAATGGGATACGGTATTGGAATGATGAGCTGTGTTATGAAAGGGAAATGGTAGCCTGCAGTGGCAGAAAATGTAGGTGGAGTAAGCGACTTACTTGTTCTGGAAACTCCTTTTCTCGGGGAAAATTTCTTAGTGGCCAGAGTGTGGCTGAGGTCTGTGCGGGTATTCCTGGTCTCTGCCTGGCACCACGCTGTTCTTGGTCTCTCTTCTGTAAGATGTCCCTGCTAATGGGTGCAGCATTGTTATGCAAAAATCTGATATTAGAAGTTTGTTCCTAGATAGTAATTAACCAATCAAAACCTGAAACTGTTGGAAGGTAGAGTCATGTAGAAACCCAAGACTTGTGGCAAACTCTCAGCTGCAGAGGGAAAATGATGAACAACTACTGTGACCTATTCCAGGTTATTAAACAAAAAAAAAGTATAATTTTCTAATAAACTGGATCCTTTCAGCTTCTTCCACTTCTTGGTATCTCAGCCCAGACCTGGAGTTGGTTAACATGGGTAACTTGTTATATTGGAAGTTCCAACATCTTGTTATGTTTTCTTTCCATATTCAAACAAAATTATATTAGAATGTTTCCTGAAATTAAGTATTTTAGAAGGTATTTGAAACTTCAAATTGACTAGTAGACCACTGTAATTTTAAAATGTACTGTGCTTATATATAGCTGTTATATAGTGTTTGCATTATTTCTGGTTAGGTACTGAGTAATTGTAGTCCCTGACAGGCCCCATAGTCAGAAGGGGCTGTTTTAATTTAATACTAGAAGCTCAAAGATATTGAAAGCAGCTGCTCCTCTGTTTAGAAAAATAGTTTAATACTTTGATCTGGAAGATAACGATGTGTCTCATTACAGGGGAAAAAGGAAATATTTTGATCTAGAAAAGGTAAGAAGTTTCAAGGAGTACTAAGTATCAGCAGCCACCCTTAAAGCTTTTAAAAATAGAATATTTCAGATGTGCCTTAATCTGACATGTCATTATGATTATAAAGCTTGTGACATGACTTGGTACAATGATGTGTTGTATTAAATGTTATCACTGACCTATGTCATGAAATAACATATGAATAATAAATGTAAAATCAGATTTTATTTCAAAGTATTTTTCAACATGAAATGGAACCTAAAAATATCATCCTGCTTCTGGAAATTGTTCTGAAAGAGCAGTGCAAATTCATGCTGTTTGAGTGACACTGAAAGCTGAATATGTGCATGTTTCTGCAGCCTGCAAATATCAGTGCAGTGTTGGAAATAAGTCAAGGCTGTTTACACTTCATAGCCTCAGCAAAGAGTGAAACTTTGCCTCCTGGGGGTCAAGGGCACATTTCTCCCCCACCCCCCCCAGGTGAGGCCAGGATTTTGGCTGTAGCTCCAAGGGCAGCTTTGTGTGAGCAGCCCCCATCACTCAGTGGAAGTGGGTACATGGGAGTCCCCATTCCTGCAGGGACCATGGGTTGTGCTGTGGGCGGTCATGGACAAAGCCTGGAGGCTGCTGGGGGGGGCATGATGGGACACACACGCTGCAGAGCAAGCAAGCAAACCCTGGTGTGACTTCCATCTCTTCTTGCAGCTGCGGTTGTCTTAATAAACAAACCATCTTCCTATGTAACATTGATAGGCATGGAACTTCAACTTGTCTAAAATTGCAATACTTGATTATATTTTGTAACAGAAATACGTCATCTTTTGGAGTATTTGAGGCCTAAAGGCAGACCTCTGAAAGGGAGAACAAATTAATGTCAAGGCCAGCATGTAGCAGCCTCATTTTCCATTTACCCTATTCAGATCCAAGAATTGGGTTGCTAGACCCTAATCAAGGCTTGATTATTGGGAAGTCTTTATTTGAGCTCTTTCAAGGTATTAATCAAGTTAACAGGCAGTAGTTTTTCTTTTTCCTGGTAGTAAAACAATAGTAGATTATATCTTGGGGTGGGGAGAAGAGAAAACACCAAGGGCAGTGAAATTACAACATTATAGAATAGTTTGGATTGGAAGGGACCCCTAAATGTCATCTAGTCCAATGCTCCTGTGTAGTTATCTCAATTTTTTGCAGAGGAGAAGCTAAGAGTTGGACAAATTAAGTGCTGTGCCCAAGGTCACACAGGAAAAATAGAGGAAAGCAAGCAAGCTCGTGTCGTCCTCTGGTGCCTTTGCCTACTGTGCGCTCTGCCTTGTTTTAGGGAAAAAACACAGCTCATCTTTTCTCCTATCTATTGCTGTGAGACAGATGTTTTTCAACATATCTCATAGGAGCAAACTGGATGGGGAGCTAGAGAACATCTCTGCATTTAGAGTTATTTTGCTGGTGGCCTTAACTGTTGCCATTTATTACAAGGCCTTTTGTAAGGTTTGTCGTGCTGACTTTTCATCCACCACTGCTAGTTGTTTGCCTAACAAGCAGGAAGAAATGAACACAGTTATCGCTGTTAAGAACCACTGCTTCGGGCTAGAAGTTATGATAGCTGCAGACTTTATAACCCTTAGGTTATGTATTGTTTAAGATGGATAATATCAGTAATCTCAGTAAGTGGTGCTACAGCTGCTCTTTATTATCACTAGTTTTGCTAGTCTCTGCCCTATGCTCATGTCCAGATCGGTCCTGCTGAGAGATCAAAACAGCTGTAGTGCTAGAATTGGTTATTTTTACCAGAGTGTCTCTCTCCTCCTGGATTAAGTGTTTGCAGGGCAAGTGGCACTTAAAAATGCAATTCTTGGAGGAGATGCCCACCTATGGCCACAGCTGCTGCTCCAGAGCCTTTCCATGCTTTCTTTCCCAAGGCTGAGCCTTGCCCTGCTATGCAGGTCCACTTGTTTACTCAGGGCATGTTTACTAATTTCCATGACATATGTTGTTTGATAGAACCAGGTAAAACTTGTACGATAAAAAGATTATTTTTATGCTAACTTGTTTATCCACACTCTAAGTGGACAAATGATTATGTATCATGAGTTTATGGTGTATTTTTTAAATGCCATATTTGGACATTTTTTATATTTTCCTCTAAAAAAGTTACAGGTGTCTTGGATACATTCATTAGCCATTTAATAAACTACAGGAATTTTACTCATTAGTCTGTTATCTGGCTGCTTATCAGCCTTGCTCTCAAGTTCTGTACGTGTTGTCCTATTACAGTAATTGGGCTTTGTTCTTATCAGGTTTGTGTAGCGTTGTGTTAGAGTAGTTATTTTTCTGAGTATAAATAACAGAGGAGCATGAATAACACTTTCCCATGTTAGAGAGGAGTTGTGAGGATTACTGTGCATAAAACGCATTTGTACTTTTAACTGAGAAGGCTGTAATAGTGCACCACACTGAGAAACTTGATGGGTTAGACCCCCTAGAATAGTAGGGAAAAACACAGCCCCTCTGCAGAGATAAAAGAAGCTTAAAATGGGAAGGTGTTCAGTATGGATACCCCTGCCTTTGTGTCAAACCATAGAATTTCCTGCCTCGTTGAGGAGATGTGTGGACAATCTGCTACTACCTAACTTTCAGGAGGAAAAGGGAATCGCAGATCAATTTGTGAGCCTGTGGTGAAGAGTGGCACAGGCAAGCACAAGGTAAAAGTAGCTATTGAAATAGGTCAGTGCTGCCAGAATTTGTCCGAGGACTCAGGGGTGGAAAAGTCAGGCCAAATAAAAAGTGAAAGCTCTGTACCAGTTCTTCCATATCTTAAATGCCTTTAAGCCTGAATTGGATTTTCAGTTTCAGTCCCCACAGCCGTTCCTGGTGCGGTGTGGCAGAATGACAAATCCGTAGCCTGGCTGCCTCATACGTGATATTGCAGAAAGGTCAGTGCAGAGGGAAGGAGGAAGGACACTTGAGTGTCTGTGTTATTTACAGGGTTGCCTACTGGTGGAAGCAGGGAGGAGCCATGGAAATGAAGTGGGATGTGGAAGGATGGAAGCTGGGAAAGGAAACCATAAAAAATTGCGATAGCAAGGTTGTCTCTTATCTCTGTTTAGAAATTTTATTACTGGTGTTTAACTGCATGTCACTGAGTTGGATATCACATTAAAAAAGCAGGGTAAAGTTGTTATAGGAGTTCTTTCTAACCAAATATGACACCAAGAGATTTAAAAAACAACAACAACAAAAAAAAAAACAACCCAAACCCAACAAAACCACAAACCTGGTATCAGCCCCAAGGTTGCATGCAACATCCCTAGCATCTTGTTTTGCTGGATATTCTACTTGTGGGGAGGAAGAAGAGCTTCCCACTGGAAGCTGAAAAAGGGTTCATGGGGAGGTGCCATCCCCAAATCTGATACACCAGGAAATCACCTACCCTGCTGCTTAAAAATGAAGTCAAAAGCAATTCTATGTGATTATACAAATACTCCAAAGCATTTGTGTAGCTTTAACGGTTTCAGTAGTTAGTCCATATTCATTTAGACATATGAGACATGGTAAGTCCAAAATAAATGTGCAATCGACTGTATTGAAGATCTCGCTTATAGTGTGGTTGAATAAACAGAGTGGTGCTAACCCAGAGTATCTGACAAATAACTGTGCTAAACTCTGGCTGGCATACAGAATTAGGCATAACGACCCTTCATGCTGATGCTTATGGGTACAGCAACGAAAGCATTAATGCACATCTGTAGTCTGGCTGAGAGTGAGAATTAATCTGCGCAGAGCCAAGAGCTGTGCAAAGAGACCTTCGCATCCTCTGCCTGCGTGTGAAAACCTGTGTACTCTGACCCTGACTCTCGGCTGTCCTTTCTGCAGCTTCCCATTTGTACATGCTTTTCCTTTTGGGGGGAAGAAATTTATTGATGAGTGCTGCTCTGAGACTAACAGTGTTTTATAAGACTAACGGCGCATGACACTTGATATGCAGAAAGGAATGTAGTCAAGTCCTATGTCCCATTTAGATGGAATAAATGCAATTTAGCTCTTAGCTGACTGAAATCCAGTTGACAACAAATCTGATTCAGCATTATCTGAAGCAAAAATTGGCCATACTTATTTAAGGAGTTTTATTTCATTTAAGTGCTTGGATAAGCCAAAACTGAAGGCTTTTCCCTATTTAAATACTGGTTTTGATTTGGTTGTTACAGGAATTAATATTTTTCTTTATTTTTATTTTTGAAAGACTAATCAGTTGCAAAATTGCAACCCTCCATTGAAAGGCTTCTTTTGTGTTATTGCTCTGTATGAATGTTTCTCTTTTACAATGACTGATTTGTTTGCCTCTGAATATTAACTTTCTGTCTATATAGTAGAATTAAATCTGATCCTTTCTGGCAGAAAAATTTGCTTGCAGAAATGTTGAAGTAAGACCTTACAAACACTACTTACTACAAAAATTTGAAATGGATGTAGTAAGTGCATTTTATTTTTGGTAGTTGAACTAAATTTCAAGCTCAAATGCTCAGGAAAAACTAAAAATAGAAAATATTATAGTACCTTATTCTGAAGCTGAGTGTTTTGAAAAGTTACTAGATAAAGCAGTTAGCTGCAGGAACAGAAAATAAAGGCACTGTTTGTTTGCTCACAGTTGGGGGGGATTGCTTTATAGAAAATTAAATTGAAAATCTCCACAAAATGTCTTAAGAAATGCTTCAAAAACACTCAGAAGCAATGCAAAAAATTTCTCCTTTCTATATGTTTTGCAAAGATATTGCTACCACCCTCTGAATTACAATGCGAGACATTCTCTTATTCAGTCTCTACGTCTTTGAGTGGAGATGTATTAAAGTTCTTGCTCTGAGGCAGGCGCCACAGGTCCTCATTGCAGCTTTATGTTGGATCCCCATAGCAGCTGGCAGGAGGCTTTCAGTGCATTCTGCAATACATATGTGAACTGAATTGTACATAATTCATAGAGTGCATTATTCTCCACCTATTTTAAATAAAATCTAAGTCCTCTCTGGTGTGGGTTGAATTTGGTTCTCCAATACATTGTTTGTAGGTTTTACGGATAACTCTTTAGTTTCTAGTCATTTGTGTCCTACTTGTGGGCCATAAAAGGTTTTTTTCAACTCTTATAACTGTGTGTTTACCAAATGAGGTAGAAAGTCAGTGCTCTGCTTTGAAAAGATAGTACACAATATCTCTTTCAGTCTTGCAGTACAGAGGTATTGTTTCTGCACTATTCAATTTAAAATGTGGATTTTTTTTTTTTGAAGACCAAAACACTACTTCAATCGCTATGTTCAGTGCAAGACTGACCAATTCCAAATAGGTTTGGGAATAGTTAAGCAGCTCTGGGGACAAAAGAAACCGTGGCATTGACCTCTCTAGCGCAAAGCTCAGTCTGAAATAACTTGAAAATAAGCAAGCTGTACCATCTACTTCTGCTAAACTTTTGGGGTTAAATCTCATTGGTTATGTGTGCAAAACAGGACAGCTTTATTTACCTCTTTCCTTCTCGCTGTTTAAAGCAATGCTCTGTTACAGGTGTTTGCACGGTATATTTACCAAAACTGTCATGATGCTAATTGGTTTCAAATTGTGCACATTCACTGTAGTGCAAGTTATTGTTGCTAGAGTATTCTCTGAGGCTGTGTTCATCTCTGCATAAGCTTCACCAAGTAGCTGTTTTATGGCTTCAGATTACGTGACTGAGCTCAGCTCTGTCTCTTGGGCTGCCTTACACCTTTTTGCTAAGTGTTACAGGTTACTTGGATCTCCCAAGCAAAGAAAACCCTTTGCATGGACAAGAGAGCTATCAGAAATAGCAGAGCATGTAAATATACATTAAATACACAATCTCGATAACTTGGCTACAGTTTTGTGTTACATTTCCTTGTAAACTGTGAAGTTCCTTTTGAGAAGCACTTACCCATGTTGAATTGTTACTAACTGGGAGCTTAAAGTGTGAAGTATGAAATGGGGCACAGTATTTATGCTTTGCTTTCTATGTATGTATTTTCACACCTGGTTTTCACAACTCCAGATTGAGGGGTTTTAATTACAGTTTAAAAGCATCTCTTTACTAAAAAAAAAAACTACTGAAGCTAAAGAGGTTCTTGGAAATCCTGTCAAGACTGAAGAATTGAGATCTGAATGGAGAAGAACATAGGTTAAACCCAGTATGTGCTAAATCTCCTCAGTTAGCATCATGGCAGCTATTCTCTGGCCAAATGGAGTCTGCCCAGGCCTTGGGAACAAAAAAAAAATTCTCAACATCAGCAGAAATTATCAGACAACACTCATCTTAAAACTGTAGTAGGCTATTTGTACCACTTGCATTTACTCCATTTTCACTGAAAATGGGATATTGCTGTTTCTGGGAGAACTCATCCACAGTGTGGTTCAAGTTGTGCATGCTGGCTTTGCGTTTGACAGGTACAGGTGGTTCTGTATGTGACTACTCACCCTATAGAGGACCTTTAATGCCCGATGACATCATGTCTTTATCGTTCAGGAAATAAAGGAGTAGAGCCAGTTCTGACCTGGGTTATACCCCCATCTGAAACTAACAGGACAGTTCGGTTGTAAATGAGGGCAGAATTTGGCCTGAGTTCTGTGTGCTTTGGAGCAGAAGAAACCAAGAAGTGATCTCATCAGATGTAAAACCTGTAAAATATACTTATGGAGTTCATGAATGTTACCTTTGAAAAAAGTGTTTAACTTAATCTTAGAACCGTAGGACTTTATAGACAGTCTGAGTAAATTAATTAGTGGGTCTTTTTAAGGACTGTTACTTAGTATTTGTTTTCAGGTGTACCCTGAAAGAACTTGTGGACACAGAGGCCTCTTTTATGATTGATTAGTAGATTGAACCAAAAAACTCTAAGAGTGCAGATCAGAAATAATTTTATACTGGTCTCTTGGAGAGAGACCAGCCCAGGTGTGGAGAAGTGGAAACTCGGAGTGGTAAAATCACAACTATGCCAACTAGTTCTTGCTGCCACCCTTCCTTCCTCTTTCTCGACTATTATAAAACATCACTTTTTCTACTACTGCATTATCCCAGGGTATTGTATCACTCGGAACTATTTCTCTAGAGTGAGAGTGCTTTTTACCTGGAGCAAGCTAGGAGTTATCCACCCTTATCCCCCTGCCCAAAACTAACTTTTCCCCACAAAATCTGTATTTTTTCCAGAAAGAGTTTTCCACTGGGGAAAGTGTTAAGGAAACCAAAAGTTTTTCAGCTGCCTTATTGTGATGGTCATTAGTCTTTTTTTTTTTTTTTTTTTTTTTTCTTCTACATGGATAAATGGAAAAATTGACAGGATCCTCTAGGTCAAGCTGGTTACATCCTGGAACAATAACGAAAGCTGAATTCTGAAGTGATAGAGCTTCACTGTTGTGATTTGCTTATCAGGCTCTTGAAAAAAAATAAACTACTTCTGGGTTTAGATGTTTTGGTTTGGGTTTTTTCCTGTTCTGAATAACTTTAGTTTCTAAAAGTGTGCTGGCTTTGGCTGGTTTAAGTGATGTGCTCATGGAAGCAATATAACACTGATAAGAAAATGAAGTGTCTAAATGAATCTCTGATGTCAACTGCAGCTATTACAGAGTTGGGATAAGCCAGCAAGTAAAGCTGTTCCAGTGCAGCTCTCGGCTGGAGCTGATGGCTGTGAAGAAGATGGAAAGCCATGCCCCCTTCATACCTCGGGCCAGCTAAGAGCGCTGGCGGCATGCCAGTCCCCATTCCCTCCTCCTTTCTCTGCCAGAGTCAGGAGAGAAATAGTAAGTGCTGCCAGATGTGGAGACATCCTGCTGTGTGGCTGTGGCCAGGACTGGTGATCAGGCAGCCTATCTGGACCTTTCTCAAACCACCAACTGCACAGAAACTTGCCAAGCCATGACAGGCATGGTTTAAATAGTCCCACAGCCTCAACCTAGTTTTCTTAGCTGCTGTGTGGAAGGTTTCACATGGTAGTTCTGTAATTTTACTGCATGTTTTTTAAAAAAACAAACCACAAACTTTCTGTACCCCAGACCTGAAGATTGGTGTGGTCTGTAGCTCAGGTTAGGAAAAGCATCACAAACAATAGTTGTCCTGAGTAAAGAAACAATTAGGTTTGATTACTTCCACTCTTGCTTTTTCCCAAGATCTGGAAGCTGCCACCACACCTAAAGCTGCAGAAGCATGTTGGAGAAACCTAAGCATCTTCCGAAGATGCCATGCCTCTCCCTTTCCAGCTTGTTCCGTGGCTGCTGGGCAGCACAAGAAAAGGATTGCTCTTGCCCTGGAGTAGCAAAGGATATGAGATGAGCACCTGAGCAATCTGCTGGCTGTTCCAAGTTTGAGATTTCTCCTCCAGAAAGTGTCTTCTCTTCCAATCTTTATATAATTCAGTCCAGCATGCTAATCCTGGCTTCAATGACAAGGGATTTATCTTGCCTGGAGCACTTGAATTCCTGAGCCGCTGCTGTATCTCTTGTGCTGCAGGCTACCTTCCAGACCTTGAGGTACCTAGCAGTTTTACCATTGACTTGTAGAGGAATGGGAATTTTCCCTTTCTTGATAATCTGCACTGCTGTCTTAAAAACAAATCTGTGACTGTAAAGTGAAGATTAGGTGTGACTTCTGTTGCCTGGCACTTTATGGCCTCAGCGGTACCAAGAAATACTTGCTGATATCATGGCAATAAGCTTTAAAGCATCATAAAAGTGTAGAAGATACAGCACCTGGCAAGACCTGCTGAGACCTAGCATGTCCAGGATATGAAGATGCAGACAGAACCATTATTTCTGTGAAGGTGGAGTGTTCCTGGGAAGCCCAGTCATCTCCAGATATAAATGCCTCCTTTCTCTTGCTAGAAATCTTTTTTTTTCTGCAAGGCTGGCATTAAGTGTTTCTTTGAGTGCATTATGTCTCTGCCTCTGTTTGCCTGTGCTCAGTGTGAGTGCTCGTTTGAATGATGCATCACATGTACCTGGTTTGGAGAATATTGTTGCTCATTATTACAGTAGAGTTCCTTTCCGCAGTTTTCTAAATGCACTTCAGTATTTGCTGCTTCATATCTTGGGTCAAAGTGTTCTCCTAGTCAAAGGAATGGGTATTAAATTACATTCCCTACTTAGCTTTCCAAGGTTTCTGCTTCTGGCAAGCAGCTGGTCTGTGCAGCCACTCTGGAGTTGTAGCCTTCAGCCTCCCAGAAAACAGCATTGAGTGTAATCTCAATGTGAGTCTGCACGAGGCAGAGCAAGCCAAGTGCCAAATGGTATTGGTATGATTATCAAAAAGAGCAAGGAAACATGCCCAGCAGTGAAGCAACCTAGCTTAGAGACAGGCAGTGATTTCTCAAAACTTCCCCAGAAGTGCTCAGTGTTGGACTGTTGCAAATTACAGTAGCGCGGCTGAAGCTTGTTGCCTGTTTTTTTATAAGCAAGCAAGGTGACAATGCTGTTGCAGTCATCCTGTGTTACGCCTGGCTCTTCTGGTGAGGGCAGATCTGCGTGCTGGCCCAGGGCTGTTTCCATTAATTTTTCTGATATGGAAATGCACCCAGTAAGAAGTGGAGCAGGACAGCTGGCCCGCTGGCTGCACAAGGCCGAGGAGCATCTCTGCTGACGGGACAGGAGTTAGCTGGCAGCCTGCCAATGAAAAGCTGCTTTTCCATTGCCAATCTGTATTTCATTAACAATTCTCTGTATAGTCCAGTCCCTGAGATGGAAACTAATGCTTGAGCAATAAAAAGAAGGTTAAAAAAAATATCTCCTTTTATATGGTGCATAATATATCTTATGCTATAATAATTCGGGATAGACATTTTTCTTATGATTGTTATTTTTATATTGATTATAATCTGATTTTTACCAATTTAACAATCTCAGTGGTTGAAGCTGTAAGAGCAAATAAACCTGCCTATAAAGCACCAGATTGGTCTTTGTGATGCATACACCCAGCTCTGCATAGACAGGCAATAAGCTTAGATATCAGAAAATCTGGTTTAACATAAATTGTTTGCTAACTTGGGTTTATGTTTCTAGAAGCAAGAGTAATTTCCAGCAGCATTGCCCCGACTTGAATGACTAGTTAAGGCCCTGGTTTTGCCTCTTGCTCCCTATTTTTTTAGGTCAGGTGTTTCAGCTTTCTTTATAGTATAAGCAAGAGGTATACATCGTGCAAAAATCTCCTTGCCTGACAGTATTTTCTATCTTGAGCTCTCTAAGCTATGCAATTGGAGAGTGAGGCCACTAACATGAGCTTATTTATAGCTTGCTCAAAGGAACAAAGTATGCTTACTCTATTCTGAAAACCCTTTTAAAACTTCAGGCACTTAATACTTGTCCTGGCTCTTTTGCACATCCCTTCACCCTTGTCTTTACTACTTATTAATTGACAAGCCATTGAAATGGATACAAATTTTTTTTCCCATCTCTACTGAGTTTACCCCTAGGCTGAGGAAAGATTTTTTTTTTTTCTTCCAAGAAAGAGAAGGGCCATATTGTCATGGTGCCAAGAATATGCTTTCTACATGTAACTTGGATAGTGAAATCCATATGAAGAAAACCATTTAAACTCAAGTTTTTATTGGTTAGTTTTGTTTCAGATGCTCATTCTATTTCACTAAATATGGAGGGCTCATACCAAAGATCTGTATGGGGTCAAATTAATTGTATGGCTAACTTGCTGTTAATCCTTTTTTCAAAAGGCCCCTAAACCCTGCAGCTCAGCAGCAGTGTAGTTTATACGTGTGTGAACGGCTAATTTACTGCAGAACCCCCTTTTTCCCCAGTGGTGCAGCTATGGCAAATGTGCTTCTGCCCTGTGGAAGACTTAAATGTCTGTCCCCTTGCTGCCCTCCTAGTGTTTTTATAGATTCTTGAGTAGGCTGTAGTGGTAGTTTAGCTCTTTTGCAGAGAGGATATTAATTTGGTTTGGAGTAGGTAGCTCTGACCCATCAGTTGTTGCCTGGCACTGATCTTTCAGTTTTGGTCAGATGGCATCTTCTGAATCCTAAAACTGCTTCCACTTAAGCTACTAGAGCAGCTCCTATTAGCTATGCAAAGGCCATACTTTAGAGAGGATGTTACATGATTTAACTTGTGGGTTGGCTAAAGAAACTTCTTCAGAGAGAAGTGGACAATAAGAAGAAATGCTAATTTTCAATGGTTTATTTAGTTTCATTTCAGAACCCTTTGGACTTTACCTGTGGGCATAGTTCCTAGAAATGATCATAAAACTTAGCAGCTCACTGAACCCAAATTGTCTTATGTTCGGACAAAACAGATTTTCCTCAGGTTTTACACAGAGGCATGTATGTGTAACTTTCAGCATTTGATTTTACTTGCCTTGGTATCAGGCCTATCAAAGGAGTCTATTTGTGTTAATTTCTATGGCTTTCTGCCCTGGAACTGTATTAATTTAATTCTACACTGATTTACTGGAGCAAAATTTCTGGGATAAACTCTCCATGCTGCTGTAACCCATCTTTTCAGGTGGTGAATAGACGTGCAGCCTTGACTAAATACAAGTAATCTCATTTTTAACTCTGAATGCACATGGGGGTGAAGTTTTGCTCAGATACATACAGACAGTGAAGAGGAGAGGAAAAACTAGCCTAATTAAAGCAATAAAAGTTTTCAACAATATTCTCGATGAGAATAGATGGTAACACAGTACAAATTAATCTCATCCCATGATTTGTGCAGCACTGATACTGCTATGAATATGTTTTCCATGGGAAGTCATAGCCAAGTATGTATTGAAATATGAATGGGAAACATAACTCAAGGTTCCGAAATGTTCAAAACTTGCCTAAACTGTGTGTGTAGATCTCCATGTTCTCAGCAGGCTAAATGTGAATGTGTATAGAGGAAGCATATGTTGTTGTTCTCACTACATAATTGTTATTAGCCACAGAAGCACAGATGCTTTTTGGTATGCTAAAAAAGTGAGATATATCTCGGATGATTAGAGATTACTCTATTATTGCTTCTTTATCCTACCTTAATTTTCCACCTCAACATCTGACAAGGGTGTTCTTAGCTAAAGCTTGCTTTTCTCTTCCTTTCAGAGTAATGAAAAGTGCTTTTTGCCCTTTGAGCCAAGAGCTTCTTTCTTAGTCTATTTTCTTGTACAAACATTGCTTCCCTCTGAGGCCCTCAGCAGTTGCTCAGCCTCCGTGTTACAATTCTTTCTGCAGTGTAAAGTGAGGATAATAGCATCACTAATCGCACCTTCGCAGCAGTGTGGTAAGAATTAGCTAGTTACAGTTTCCAAGCTGCTTTTATGATAACGTGCGTTATTGGTTCTAGCCTTATGCTCATTGAAGTCAATGGCCAAAATTATGTAAATAGCATAGTATTCTTTAGCACCCCCCCAAGGGGGGAAACAACCCCCAAACCAAAATCCATGAAGGCATGAAACTATCAAGGAAATAGAAGGCAAAAAGAAAAACAGGAGAATTCCCTAAATTGTCATCAGGATTGCATGAATTCTGGATAATATGTTGCTTTTATGAAATTTGCTGCTTTATTTCTATTAAAGCTTAATAAAAAGGTAGCTTGCTTGTCTTCTGAGCTACATAATTGTACTGAGCAATCTAAGAGACACTAGAAAGCAATGAAGAGTGTCAGTTTAAGTGAAAGAATCCATACTGAACTCTTCCATGCAGCTTTCTATAATTGTATAATTATTTGAAATATTTCCCCTGGCAAATAGAGTATACTAAGAATTAGCCTTGTGGCAAACCTAACAGGCATTGTATATATTTAGGTGATGTTTTTGATAATAGCTGATCTGTAGTCCTTCAGCAGTAGCCTTTATATCATCTGCAAATAATTGAGCTAGACTGTTGCTCACAAAGCTGAAGACAGTGAAAAGATGAAAGACTGTATCTTTCATTGCCTTGAATCCCATTTCTGCTGGCTACAAAAAATAAAAATTACTTTCCTGTAGTCTTGTATTGCGCTTTTGTATACATTGCCTCGCAAAGATAAGGTTAGGTGTTTGTTGCATCTGAGCCAAAAGCAATTTGAGTTTTTGTCAAAGCTACAGTTATGATCACGATGGGAGGAGCAGCAGCAGAGGTGCTGCCTGGGCACGGTGCTGTGCCGTGTCTGGCCTCTGCCCAGAATTGGAAGGGTTTGAGGGTCGAAAGCTTAGCTCCCACTGCCAGTTCATGCACCGGACTGTGCATGTGCGACAGGCTTTTTGTGAGTAGGACGTGTGCCTTTTAATTTGTCCTGTTTCTTGTTAAGTTATGAGGTGGCTGGGACACAGCTAACAGTGAAAATAGGTAATGTTGTGCCTTTCCCCAGCAGCAAGGAAAATGAATGTTCTCAGTCACTATTTACTAAGCAAGTAACTAAACATTATCCTAACCTCTGGTGAAGGACAGTATTGAAGGACTCTGCAGTG
Source organism: Egretta garzetta (assembly GCF_000687185.1). NCBI lineage: Eukaryota > Metazoa > Chordata > Aves > Pelecaniformes > Ardeidae > Egretta > Egretta garzetta. The sequence goes on from NW_009260760.1 coordinate 840,532, forward strand.
CAAAAGAGTGTTTCCCACACAGCCTAAAATAAAAATCAAGTGTTAGTTACAGAAAGAGGCACGAACTCATTAATGGAAGGAAGTGCCTTAACCTGTGATGTGATCCAGCACATGCGTAAGATCATCTGGAATATTTGCAGCAGCTTTATCTGCCAAGATCTTATCTTGTAATACAACAAAAGCTTCAGTCAGTTCTCAGGAGCGTTTCACGTTATGAACAGATGCCACAGGATTATGATGTTTAGTCTGACAGTTCTTTGTTTTTTTTTTTCATAAATGAAATGACTGCTCAGAGCTGTGTTCACTTTTACATCGAGTATCCTGTAGGCTTCAGCGTAGGAGCATATAATTACTGATCCTTGATACCTCTGCAAAACAGAACTGTATCCATTGGACTATTCCATGTGCAGCTTTTTCAAGCAAGCTAGTAAATTGCTTACTGCGCTTGAAAAAAGAAAGCTCTTTAAAGCGTAGTGGGTGGCTTCGAGCTGAATTTAACTTTGGGGAAGCATAAGCAGTCAGTCTTTGAAACCTCCTCGGTACTGGCTCATGTCTCAGAGTTCAGCATTACTTTTATCTACTTTAGAGAGAATCCAGTCGGGATTGGATCCTGGCTGTTGTTAACTAACACAGTTTTATCAAAGGAAATGTGCTGATTTATACTTGCAGAGGCACTAACCCTCAATATTTTTCAGTCTTAAGCCTGTTTGCAGAGGTCTTGATGCATTGATATAAAAGAAACACTTTTAGCTTAAAAAAAGTTTAAACAGGAATATCAACATCTTAGATCTGCCAGATGAAATTTTAGGTCTTTCAAATATTTACATGTACAAATGAGGTGTGTTTGGAGAGTTAAACAAAGGGAAACCATATATGTAACAGTGCGGGGAAAAATGCATCTTAGAAATTAAGATATTTCCCTGTCTGGTGGGGGAAGGGGGAAGTAGGTACCATTGACATGTTAGTAAACTGAATACTATTAGGGGTACAAACCTTATGCAGGGCTGAGATAAGAAAAAATTGATTAAAATATTATTGCAGGGCAAACTGAACTGTTGTGAAGTATTCAACCTTTCTAATGCTGTAAGAACAGATTAATTTTCTCAATTAAAATGCCTCACCAGAGCTTAATATGCTCTAAAATATACTGGGAGTGTAGGTCAAAAATAAGGAATACAACGGCTGAACTGCTTCATTACAGCTGACCTGTTGAAACCTTCCCAATCAGTCCAGTCTCATCCAGTGTTTTCTCACTATGAATATATTGTGTGCATTACTGCTCAAGTTAATTCAGACTACATCTCAGTAAGTGGATCAAACAACAGTAGCTGATCCATGTTGGATATAATATAAGATGAAGCTCAAAGTTGCAACTGTTCTCATTTGTCTCTGGTAGACCAGCCCATTTTTACTTAGTCTACTGACTTCAGTAGCCAAACTTCCTAAACTTCATTTGGGCTCAGAAAGAAAGGAAAGGCACCGAGCTAATTTTTATTAATAATGTGACAGAAAACACTGACTTTGTCTAACGCTTTTTTGAACCCAGTTAATGTATCTAAATCCTCTGAATTGGTGGATTTTTCTTGGGCGTCAACCTGAGGCATAGTGACAGTCTTGCTTTCTCCAGACAGTGAAGCGCACTGGGACTGATTTGTCATGTGTTATTTAGGATATGAAAGTGGAAGATCTTGTGCTCTTGTACATGGAAGACAGACTGTTGTCAGCAGCCCCCTTCAGTAGGAAGAGCTTGACATTTCTTCCTGAAGATGTGCTCTAATGATTCTTTCAACCCCTTGTGGGGATGAGGTGATTTCATCTGGGGTCACTACTTGCAGATGGTGGTCAGCGCTCTGCATTTTTCTGAGTGTATTTTTAGAAAGCTTCAGGTGAAATAATAGGTGAAAAACAGTCAACTACAGCTGGGCGAAGTAAAGGGTATGGTGATTCTGATGGTGTAAAGAAAAGTTTTGGAGGTCTTTGGTTGTTGACATGCCACCAGTGTTGGTCTACTTGGTCTACTCTCTCAGAATGCTCCTTGATCCCTGGTTTACAGCCTTGCATAAAACAAGTAATTTTTTCGTCAGTTGGCTAGAACAATTATAGTTGTTTAACTTAAAATTGTTTAATAAGAATTTGCTGGTAAGAAAAAACTGTTGCCATATTTTATAGAATTAAAAGCTCTGTTTTGGTGAAGGCTGGAGAAAATCCAGACGTGCTCTGGTCTCTTGCCTCTAGGGGTTTCTGGAGTCCCTTGGTGCTTGGTGGCTATTTCAGGGTTGGGAGCTCCAAAATTCTTCTACTGATGAAGAGCCCGAGCCCCATCATCATAAAGAGGCTCACCCTTCATGGATTTGGTTCTTCTTTTGGTACTACTTTTAATCTGAGGGGTGGACTACTGCGGAGTGCTCTGTATTCAAGTATACTTGAATTGTGGTCAGGCCAGAGCTAGCACAGAAAATAGTTTACTTGAACACCTTCTGAGCAAGCACAATAGTACCTACAATCCCTGGGCTGCACTGTTGGCTTAGTGGCTGCAAGATGATACGTACTGTGCTACTTCTGCCTGTCCTAAATGACCTCCCTAGTATATGCTGTGTGTTTTCTTGTTTTGTTCTGCTGTACCTGCTCCCCAGGAAGAAGTTCATGAGATGCATGAGAGCTGCTGAGCACCAGTGTTATTGTCCTGGGCTGCTCCTCTTCTGTAGCCCTTTCATCTGTCTTGGAGATAGGTTGGCAAATAGGAGAAGCTTCAAATCTAGTTGCATGGATTATGCCCTGGTAAGTTCTAATAAGATTTCTTGTAGCTGAAATAAGATTGTAAACCCCTCCTATTTCAAAAAGAATTTGTTGCTGATTTTGCTCGTGGCACTGTGTGTAGAGCTTAAGAAGGACAATCTTCTCATTTTTAAAAACCTGTGTTGGGACATTGCCCTCTGATCATATTGTAAGGGTGGAAAGGGAAGATACTATTGTAAAAAAACTTCTGCAGGTTGGAAAAACTACACCTCAATCATTTGTTCTGTGATTTTTTTTTTTTTCAAAATTGAGAAAAAGAAAGATGGAGATACAGTAAAGAATTAACTCAATGATACAGCATTTCTCTGGGGCTGCTTTTCCAAGTAGAACTGCATTTTGCACTTTTATGTATGAGGCTATAAAGGTCTGGTAAACATTTTTGCTAATTTTGCTATACAGTAAATAAGGTTGTGCACTCCCCAGGCCAGAAATGATATATTATTCTCCTTGATCACTGTTTTTCTTTCTAGGGAGTAATGTTATTTAAATAAGTGGCACTTGAAAGCTGTATGTGAGACAGTCTGTGGTCCATGAGGCAATTTCTGTATTGCTAGCAAGTATAGGTCTTCTAACTTAATATACATCCTGCATTAGAGGAAGCAATGCAATGAGAAAAGGCCTTTTAATTTTTCTGACATGCAAAACAAATCTCTGATGGAAAATAGCCTAGCTGAAAGTAGGGCTGTTTTGGTGAGCAGCGTATATTTTTTGCTGCTGCTTTTTGCTCTGGAGCTGGTGTTCTATCAGTATGTTTAACAGAGCCCTCCTGCTGCTGTTATAGTACTTACTGCAAGCAATGTTGCATTCTGTGTGTTTTTAAAGTTAATTCGGTTAAACAGTGTCCGTGTGTGTGTGTCCCAGCAGGGAAAGCCCAGTGCTTGCAGATGGGCAGGACCTGATAAAACAGTAAGAGGTGTGTGTTTGGGGGGGGCGGGGTGCGTGCGTGAGGCAGGGCCCCTGCTCCTGAGCCTGCCCTGGCACCTCCTAACCCCAGGGGTGTCCTGGCTACTCACCAGCATGGTGGGGTGGTTATTCCTAGTGCTCATGCTCTTTTAGCTGGGACTGTGGTGAGAAATAAAAGTTGATGCCAAGCCCACAAAAGAAGAGCGGGTGTGCCACGCACGTGACTATCTTCAGCTTTTTTGTGTTGCTCTGGGCCATGCAGATGTTGGTATAAATTAAAAAAAAAAAGCTTTGGTTATTCCTCACTAAAACTGCTTATTTTTCTCATCCTTTTAGCATAATTCTTACTGCAATAGCTTTGTGTAAGAGAACAGAATTTGTATTAGAATACTCGCCTCTGTCCCAAGGAAATACTGGCTGATTGTTCCAGTCTGAAGAAATATAATTTATGCTGAATGAAAAATTATATACTTCAAATACCAGGGCTGCTGTGAGCTCATCATTTCCAGAACGCCATTGCTAGAGATGTAGAGAAAGAACAGATGAACCAGATTAATGTCACCACTTTTCCGTAACGCCTGGGGATTTGCTTGGCAGGTTTCTTTCTAACAAGTTCCCTGTCCCTCTTCTATTCTTTCTTAACTCCTAGCTCCTCTTTCCCAAGAAAGAGAAGCCCCTTTCTAGCTTTCTATGCTCCTCTCTGGAACCCATCCCTCACCCTGGCACTGCAAAAATTTTGCACCATGCCTTATTTCAGAGCTTGATCAGGCTTATACTGGGTAGGGGCTTGTTAGTTAAGGGCTAGTGAGTTGGCTGTGGGGAGAGGGACCTCAGCTGAATTTCACATTTCAAGCAAAGAAATTTAGCCTATGTCCAGCTGTAATTTGTGTGTGTATGTGTGTGTATATATAAAAATAAAAAGGTAGTCTAAAGTGTGATTTTTTTCTTTTTTTTTCTTTCACCCTTGCTGCAAGTGCATAAGTATTCTACATGCAGCTTGTTCTTGAAATTGTCTTTTTGGGTGGAGTTTTGAAAGCTTATTTCCACATGATCACTTTTTTGTTGTTTGGGGAAAAAAAACTGATACCTGTATCTGCAGATATGAACAATAAATAATTTTCTGTTGGCATTACATTTTCACTGATATCACAATCTGAATTTGAAACTTCTCTCTCAGCCTCTGTGCTACTGCAACTACTATTTACTTGAAGCTACTCTGTGCTGAAGGGCCTTGCTTCCAGGAGGTCACATGCACCACTTCACTATGAGGAGGCATCACATGTGTCTTCTCTACATCTTGTCTGCACACCTTAATATTACTCAAGTGCTAGGAATGTTTTTTTTCTTACCATAGTGTATTTTGGAGCCTCTTTGCTGCTTTGATGGCTGCTCTTTTCCAGTTGCTCTTCTGCTGGCTGGTTCCAGAGATCTGGACAGAAACAAAACTCTTCACATTTCAGTAACATGTTATTTGTGAGACCTTGCATGAATCCACCAAGCAGAGAACACCTGCTTCTCTTAGCTCATCCCACCTTGGTGCATTTTGAATATATTGCCAAGTGATAAATAAAAATAATTGGTGAAACCCTCTTCAGTGATACTAGAGATTTTTTTTTTCACCTGCTACTCAGTGTGTTCTGCAAACAGAAGCTCTTCCTTCTTATGTTATTAACGTCCCTAAGCTCCTTCCATCTCTATTTGGCCAAATAGTTAAGAGGTCAAAACTGAGAGACTTGTAAGTCTGGCTTTCTGGCTTTTTGATAAGACATGTACGATCAAATTGCAGGTGCATAGATATGGAAGAGAAGAACAAGTGAGTTGAAGTACATGCCCACATTGTCTTAATTCTGGGTCCTGGCGCTGCCCCAGTACACCTGAAACATGCAGATTTCTCTCTTGATTTTTATCTCTATTGCACAGAACTTAATCTTCCCTCTCATCAGGTCTTTTATCCCATCATGAGATGGAATACTATGTCCACTTAATTCTGCAGTCCTTGCTGTCCTTTGCATCTCCATCCCTCTCATGTTCCCTGCCCCAAAATGTGATGCTTTGCTGTCACTAATCCTAAGCATCATGTCTACCTGACTGTTGACAGTCCCTCTGGCAAAAAACCTTCCTCAGTTGTGACAGATGTAGTTCACATAACACAGTACTGAAATAAGGTGTTTCTGTTTCTCTGAAAATACTTTGAAAAATATTGCTTTTAATCATACATAGAGGGGCTCTCCTTCCCCATCTCCACCCCATGAGATCACTGTTCCTCTGTTTCTTCAGAGCACTGCGAAGCATCTTCGTGTCATCACCCTGCTGCTCTACACCTATGTCCCTCCCAATGAATGCAGCTGACCTGTTTGCAGGTAATTCTTTTTGGCTATTGCCAGCTTCAGGGTTGGCTGTGAGGGGGCTGCACTGGAGTGCTGTGTGCATCTTGGCTCTGTGTCTTCATGCTTTCAGTCTGAGTTCCTCTGCAAGGCAGAAGGTACAGTTTCATAACAGTGGTCACTTTTCTCCCTCTTTGAAGCAGCAACATTCAGCATTAAGAAAGCTTCACTAAGAAGTACTGAGTGATTTTTATATAGTTTTGCAAATCGTTCCTAACCCATTGCATTATTAGCTTAATTGGATGGGGTAGCAGACAAAAATAACACTTTCAAGCCATCAGGGAGGAAGATTTCAAAAATGAGACTTACAAGAGCTAGTCTTGCTCAATGGGGTTACTGAGGGAGTTATTCTTTGCCTGCGAGAGATGTAAAAAGTTTCTAGTTTGGCTCTCTGTGCTAGAGAAATCAGCCTAACCTGGAATGCCGCGATGAAGGTAAAATGCAGGGTCAACCTGGCAGATATGCATAGCAGCTCCTGGAATATGGCTGATGGGCTACAAGGATAAGGTGTAATATTGCAGATATGCTGCATACATAACAGCGTCAGTAACCTGGGCCTTGGGAAAGCCTTCCTGAAGTGAGTGAGGAGTGAGAGGGTCAAGAATCCTACTGAAAGAATATAAGCTAAAGAACCTGGCCTTGGCTGTAAGAAGTTTTGCATTACTATCCCTTAACCCATTAATACATTTATCAATAAATACATGGGCACTGTAAATTACAAACCCCATCAGTCTTCCACAATGTTTCTAATAGAAATAGATGCTGTGCAAAAGATACTTAAAATAGGCGGTTAACCTTTACTACCCTTCTGGAGAAACTTCTTGTAAACATTCAGTCATAAAAAGTGTAAATAGATTCCCCTATTTCTGCACTCGAGCTGTCTGGTTGTCTCTTTAAAAAAAAAGTTTTATGATTATTTTGAGTATCCTGTCCCTCATATGTCCTTAGTTATGCTTCCTGGAGCAAAAAAAGTTTTCTGTCCCACACTTGTTACTTTATAATATTTGATATGATATTTTGTTTGCTTTACTTCTCAAAATACAAGTTTGATAGCACGTGCTCAGTGTTCAAGGCCAGGTTGGATGGGGCTTTGAGCAACCTCGTCTAGTGGAAGGTGCCCCTGCCTGTGGCAGGGGGGTTGGAACTAGATGATCTTTAAAGGTCCCTTCCAACCCAAACCATTCTGTGATTCTGTGAAAAGTCATCAGCTAGGGACATCTAGGTAAATAGAATTCAAGATAAATGTTTTTTAGTGCGTAAGTCATTGACTCAAATTTTCAGACTACTTTGCTCCTTTGAATGCCAGGAGTTGTGAGTGGAGGAGACCCAAGAGATACCTGAGGTACTGTGGGTTGTTCTTATTTTTGCTTCTGTTTTCAGACAGCTAATATTTGTTCATTTCCTAAACTGGTGCTTTTCTCACCTTGGACTGAATCCAAACTATTTCTTGCTTTTTTTTTAAGGTGAGCCTATCAAACAATCTGACTCAGACAGTGGAACATTAAGCCACCACTCATCTTTGAATTTTGTTATTACATAGGTTTAGCACTGTCACACTGCTTACAGTAAACTATTCAGAAAACTAAAATTAAAAAAGTAATTATCAAAGGTAGAGCATGAACTGAATAATAGAAGTCCTAGAACCAGAAACAGAAATATGTAGATTCTCCATCATGTGAAGCAAAAAAACCCCCAGAGTTAAGCTGGGCATGCAAAATGTCATAAGAACAGTAACCAATTCATCTTCATGGACCTAAAATAACATGATTCAGTGCAGAAGCATTGCTATACTATTGGAATATGTGCACATGCATTGAGATGATGCCCATCCCAAGTATGTCACTCCTATAAACACTAACTGTTCAGAATGATGGACTGGATTAAAACATGTAAAGGTAATGTTACACGAAGCACTGTAGCGCCACTGAAAGAGTCGATCAGGAGAAAAACTCTTCAGCTGTTTTGGGCAGCTTTAGTTCCCTATAGGAAATAAGCCTATAGCGCTCTGAAGCAAACCTTTCTAGGTGTCCCTCTTGCGATCTGCTGTCGGTGACAGGATCCCGCAGGAGACTGTGCTGTAACTTGCTGAGCACTGCTGTCATCTGCAGGCAACGCTGGCTGAGACTGCAAGCGAGCTCACAGCCTTGCCCACCTTGTGACAGGCTGGTTTAGCCCTGACAACCAGCTAGAGCTGGATGGTGTAAAAAGATCTGTGCACTTTTCCCTAGCAACTGAAGGTTTCCTTTTGCAGTGAGCGCAAGGCATGCCAGTAGGTAAATACATGCAAAGGAGGACTTTATCAACCCGCGTGCAATTGAACAGGGAGACTGAAATACCCTTAAAATCCCAGAACATGATGGAATAATGGTTAATATTTCAGAAATGCATGTCTTATTAGTTCATACAAACTCAGACACTGTGTAATCATCCTATGTGATAGAGAAAGCTGGGGCTTTCATCTGGATTTATTAACATGAACTACTTATGGAAGAGTTCAAAAATCTGTCTCAATGTTTAAACATTTCAGTGTGTAACTGAGGACAGACACCTAACAATTCATAGCCTACTATAATCAGACTTGCACATCATAAAACATAAAACAGAATCCTTTCTTTTAAAGCAGTTGTTAAATCTAGATCAAAGGTAGAGGATTATGCAGCATGCCCAGTTTAAGAAAGTGCCATTCAAGAGGTTAACGTAAAACTGCAAACACTAACACTTTTTATGCTTAGTCTTATCTACTGTCTGTCTGTTATGTGGAAACATTAGTGAGGGTTTACAGCCAGCCATGCCAAACTTCATTGAGCTCAGATGAAGAAAGTATAGAGCAACCCTTAGACTGTAGGTTTTGTATTTTAAAGTGAATACCTAGATGTGGCGTTGTGTTACTGATCATTGGGTGTTCACAGGCTTGCAGTCTCTGACATCATTTTAAAGAGTAAGGCGTTACAGACACCTGTCAGCCCTGTGAAGCTGACCTAGGTATGAAAAAGTATATACTGGGTCTTGTGGCCTGGGTGTTGATAGTGAAAGTGGTGATGGGGTCTTGAAGAAAGGCCAGCTTCTCAGTATCCTCTTCAAGTCCTTGCCTGTTCCATGCCCTGTGTGGTTCCCAAGACCGCAGGATTAAAAGGTGCATAAATGTGGTATGGCTTCATGTGCTTTTTATCCACACTTATGGAGATTTTTGCAAGTCAGAACTAAGCAGCTTGAATTTCAAGCTTCTTGGGGAGTTTGAAAGAGCAGTAAATAGAACTGCCTTCCTGCTCCGGGAGCAGTTTTGACTGCGCTGTTGAGATTCGGAGATGATGGAATGTGGCTTTGCCCTTTAAACAAAGTCACTCTTCAGAGTACAAGTACATTAGCAGGAATTCCTCCTCTTCAGTCCTTTGATTCTCTGTAGTTATCTGTACTTCTTCAAGATTTATGGTGCCTTCTGTAATGAGAGCAATCTTATATAATATATGCAGCCTTTGTACTTTCTAGACTAGAGCCCAATCCAGCTCTTAGTCCTTTGAAAAATGCCTTTGTGCCTGCCTGCCTCTTTCAGATCTTGGGCTTTCAAAGTGTAAAGACCTGTATTTTTAATAGTCTTTGGCTGTATTCTTTCCTGATGAAGATCCGGTAAAAAAAAAAAAAAAGTTAGGTGTAAATCAGATCGAGTCAGAAGATCTGGTGGGCTGAGTGTGTAAGTATGTATATACATACGCAGCTTTTTAATGATAGTATGGAAACTATGTAGGCAATCTATTGATACAGTAATAAATGTAAGGATTGCATGAATAATAGCTTTTATGTTTGGTGTTATGGCTGATTAGTGCTATCCTCTGTAATGATTCATTATTACGAAGCCCAATCATTACAAGCTACAGTAGTGTCTTGGGCAGCTTGGCATAATTACCCTGTGTTTTCTTCAAGGAAACATAACACCTGCCTTTGGCAATTGCTGAACAGTTACATGTTTATGTGATATGAAATAGAAGAAAAGAGGAAAATATTATGGTATCATTTCTGACCGCCCTCCCCAGTGATCTGTTCCTAGGGTTTGGGTTTGGCTTTTTTCTTGTTTACGTATAAAATGAACCTCCTCTTACTGGTGTTTTATTGGTACAGTACATTGTGCTGATGCTGCTGAGTTTGCTGCCCCACATGGTTTAGCAATTAAGACCTAGACTTGAAAGATTAAGTACTCTCCCCTGGGGTTCAGTGACTACCAGTTAGCAGTGCATTGCATTTGGATGTCATCAAGACTTGTGCCATGAGATGCACACTTTTCTTTTTGTGCTCACAGTAATTGGGATTTCCACTGCTTTTTAAAGTCTTCATAGTTGTATTTTGTATATTTATGTGGCTCTCCTTGCTCTATCTCTGGTGCAGTTGTTGGTGTGTATGCATTTTCTGTTGGTTTTTTGGGGGCAGAGGGGAAGGGAGGGTGTTGTTCTTGAGTTATGAGTGGGCATAGAGAGAGATTAATCCTACGGGATTAATGGGAAGTTTGAAAGTACATGAGGCTTCACAGAATCGCAAGGGTTGGAAGGGACCTCGGGAGATCATCTAGTCCAACCCCCCTGCTAAAGCAGGCTCTCCTAGAGCATTCTACACAGGACTTCATCCAGGCGGGCCTTGAATATCTCCAGAGAAGGAGACTCCACAACCTCCCTGGGCAGCCTGTTCCAGTGCTCTGTCACCCTCTAAGTAAAGAAGTTTTTTCCTCATATTCAACTGAAACCTCTTATGTTTCAGTTTGCACCCATTGCCCCTTGTCCTGTCGCAGGACACCACTGCAAACAGACTGCTTCCATCCTCATGACTTCCGCCCTTAAGATATTTGTATGTGTTGATGAGGTCCCCTCTCAGTCTTCTCTTCTTCAGGCTGAACAAGCCCAACTCTCTCAGCCTTTCCTCGTAGGGGAGGTGCTCCAGTCCCTTTATCATCCTAGTTGCCCTCCTCTGGACTCTTTCTAGGAGTTCCTCATCTTTCTTGAACCGGGGAGCCCAGAACTGGACACAGTACTCCAGGTGGGGTCTCACCAGGGCAGAGTAGAGGCGGAGGATAACCTCCCTCGACCTGCTGGCCACACTCCTCTTAATACACCCCAGGATACCATTGGCCTTCTTGGCAACAAGGGCACATTGCTGGCTCATGGTCAGCTTATTGTCCACCAGGACTCCCAGGTCCCTCTCAGCAGAGCTGCTATCTAGCAGGTCACCCCCCAGCCTGTAATGGTGCATGGGGTTCGACCTCCCCAGGTGCAGCACTCGACACTTGCCCTTGTTGAACTTCATCAGGTTCCTCTCCGCCCAGCTCTCCAGTCTGTCCAGGTCCCGCTGAATGGCAGCGCAGCCTTCCAGCGTGTCAGCCACTCCTCCCAGTTTTGTGTCGTCAGCAAACTTGCTGATGGTACACTCCATCCCCTCGTCCAGGTCATTGATGAACAAGTTGAACAAGACTGGGCCGAGTACCGAGCCCTGGGGAACTCCACTAGCTACCGGCATCCAACTGGACTCTGCCCCGCCGATCAGAACTCTCTGAGCCCTGCCATTCAGCCAGTTCCCAATCCACCTCACTGTCCACTCATCCAACCCATACTTCATGAGCTTCCCTATGAGGACGTTGTGGGAGACAGTGTCGAAAGCCTTGCTGAAGTCAAGGTAGACAACATCCACCGCTCTCCCCTCATCTACCCAGCCGGTCATGCCATCATAGGCTTCCCAGGCTTCAGTCAGTATCTTCTCAAGTATCTTTTTTTATTGCTCTTCAATCTCAGGAACGTTTTTTTTTCACAGAATTGAGTCTTGATTCAATCTTGCATGAATCAAGTTATAAGTCTATATGGGAGTAAACCACTGTTACAGAGTAGCAAAGAAGCTGGTTTTTTTATATAACTTTAAAATAGACCCTTCATTTCATACCTAGATAGTGTACCACATAAAATGTAAAATATATGTGTACATTGGGTAGAACAATAACAAAAAACACAAGATGCGCAGTTAGTGTGTAAGAGTATTTGTCTGTAGGGTGTTGTGCAGACCAGCGCGTGTTTCCCAAGGGTGAGTTATGAGGAGACTGAATGTGGCCTGGGAAGGCCTGCATGGGAGTTTTGGTTGGAGTCACAGTATCTGGTCGGAGACAGATGCCTCCAAAAACATGACTGGAAGCATCTTCTCTCCCTGAGAGAAGGCTCCATGGGATTTTGCTCTAGTTAACCTCTGATTTAGGAATG